>NC_089813.1:41233257-41328257 GCF_029633855.1 Hoplias malabaricus
TCACTTACCTGCGTGTATCAAAATGACTCTGAAACTGGACAGGGCCTCGCCATATTCATCATTTAGGAGCTGCAGGGAGTGTAGGGTTGACCCTCCATTACCTGTATCAACACCAGATGCAGAATTGTATCACCATTTTGCAGCATATGTGAGATATACACGATTTAAAAGCATCATCTGTGGTTGTTCTTGCCTATCTTGTATCCTGGGGGGTCTGCAAACACGTGGTAACTGACACCAACCGGCAGCTCTTTCCTATCACACTTCTCTCGAATCTGGAGTTTGTACGCGACTCTCTGGTCCTCGTCCACTGCAGTAATGACCACAAGGTCCCAGAACTCTCCAGGATTCACCTCCCTCCCTGGAAAAACAATTCACATCAAGATCAGTCACAAAAAAAACATATGCTTTGAAGTTTAGATATGAGCAGGCTTTAAAATCTAGATTAACGTCATATATCTAGTTTAAATCATTGATACAACCATAAAAAATGTCAGAGCAATTTTAAAAGAGGCGCCTTATTAAAGGGCACCACAGCTGTGAAAGTTGAGGGAAGAAAAAGCACTGTCTTTTCATTCCCTCTGCCCCGTTAGTTCTTGCCAGTCAAGGAATAGAACGGGTGGCCTTTGGGTGCCCAGAGGAGACCCACGCAGACACAGGGAGAACACACCACACTCCTCACAGACAGTCACCCGGAGGAAACCCACGCAGACACAGAGAGAACACACCACACTCCTCACAGTCACCTGGAGGAAACCCACGCAGACACAGAGAGAACACACCACACTCGTCACAGTCTCCCGGAGGAAACCCACGCAGACACAGAGAGAACACACCACACTCCTCACAGACAGTCACCCGGAGGAAACCCACACAGACACAGAGAGAACACACCACACTCCTCACAGACAGTCACCCGGAGGAAACCCACGCAGACACAGGGAGAACACACCACACTCCTCACAGACAGTCACCTGGAGGAAACCCACGCAGACACAGAGAGAACACACCACACTCCTCACAGACAGTCACCCGGAGGAAACCCACGCAGACACAGGGAGAACACACCACACTCCTCACAGACATTCACCCGGAGGAAACCCACGCAGACACAGAGAGAACACACCACACTCCTCAGTCACCCGGAGGAAACCCACGCAGACACAGGGAGAACACACCACACTCCTCACAGACAGTCACCCGGGGGAAACCCACGCAGACACAGGGAGAACACACCACACTCCTCACAGACAGTCACCCGGAGGAAACCCATGCAGACACAGGGAGAACACACCACACTCCTCACAGACAGTCACCCGGAGGAAACCCACGCAGACACAGAGAGAACACACCACACTCCTCAGTCACCCGGAGGAAACCCACGCAGACACAGGGAGAACACACCACACTCCTCACAGACAGTCACCCGGAGGAAACCCACGCAGACACAGAGAGAACACACCACACTCCTCACAGACAGTCACCCGGAGGAAACCCATGCAGACACAGGGAGAACACACCACACTCCTCACAGACAGTCACCCGGAGGAAACCCACGCAGACACAGAGAGAACACACCACACTCCTCAGTCACCCGGAGGAAACCCACGCAGACACAGGGAGAACACACCACACTCCTCAGTCACCCGGAGGAAACCCACGCAGACACAGGGAGAACACACCACACTCCTCACAGACAGTCACCCGGAGGAAACCCATGCAGACACAGGGAGAACACACCACACTCCTCACAGACAGTCACCCGGAGGAAACCCACGCAGACACAGAGAGAACACACCACACTCCTCAGTCACCCGGAGGAAACCCACGCAGACACAGAGAGAACACACCACACTCCTCAGTCACCCGGAGGAAACCCACGCAGACACAGAGAGGACACACCACACTCCTCACAGACAGTCACCCGGAGGAAACCAACGCAGACACAGAGAGAACACACCACATTCCTCACAGACAGTCACCCGGAGGAAACCCACGCAGACACAGGGAGAACACACCACACTCCTTACAGACAGTCACCTGGAGGAAACCCACGCAGACACAGAGAGAACACACCACACTCCTCACAGACAGTCACCCGGAGGAAACCCACGCAGACACAGAGAGAGTATGTAGGGAGCATAAAGTGAGACCATGACTATAAATCATTATTCTAAACCAGCTGTAATATTCATAAATGGTCTTTACCCCTCATTCTGTTGAACTTGTCCAGTTTCTCCTTGGTGGCTTTTTGCAGTTGAGTGTTTTTAGCTTTGATTGTGTTGAGTTCTGTCATTGTGAACAGTTTAGACTCAGTTTAAACTATATTTTAGCTGGATAATTAAGCCTACAACCTAGAAACAAATGGCCAGGGACTACAAAATTAAGCAAAAAGCGTTTCTTTAAAGAAACGAGTCCTCGTTCAATTTTATAAGTGTAGAAATAAGAGTTTAATTCTTCTGTTTCATGTGTTTAACACCACCCCATTCACTGTTGCGCCTCCTTCAGTGTTTACACAGACTTCCTGGTTCCGAGTCACGTGACACCCTTTTACCCTCATTTTAAATATTTAAAAAATATTATTTAAAAATATTTAATAAAAGTATTTACAAATATTATTACATGTATGTAAGTAATAAAATATCTTAAAATATTAATAAAATATCCGTCCGTGTTTTATGTTGCTATGGTCGCTGTAGCATTACGTTACGATAGTGATGAACAACTCCGTGTTTTACGGAGTCGACTCTGATTCGAATCCTTCATCCTCTAATTAATTTTTACAAGGCAGTTTAGAAATGAATCCTCTCCGTTAACCAGAGAAGCACCATGAATCAGGATTTCTCAGTTGTCGTATACTCCTCAGAACAGCACCAGAGCCACAGATAGATTTAAAGATTTAAAACATTTAAAGATGATTTAACAATAATTTAGACCCTTCGCAGATCATAATGATTGATATAACGGATTTCTGAATGATTTCCCCGTTTCCCAAAGACTTTGGAGATGAAGAATCGACACTGTAAGAATCGACTCTTCACTACATAACGATAGATATGGCAACGGTTCTAAACAAATGTCTACAAACCTGCGAATAAAATATTTAAACACGGGAGATTTAAATCACCCTCAGGTAGCAGGAGTATCGTCAAACGAAAGTGTGAATCAACCCGTTTTCTTCCTCATTCCATGGTTAAGGAGGTATAACAAAATGCGATACTTTGTTCAGAGCTGTTAACAGTGGTGTTTTTAAAGTATTTAAGTAATGTGATATTTGTTTATTTATTTATGCTGCTGTTCAGATAACACTTCTACGGATCCCTGCTTTCACACTGATTAAAATAATTTAATCCCATGACTTGTTGAGTAAATCCTTGTTGAGTATTATTACCTTATTTCGTCATAAATATATCTTATTAAGATGTTCCCACTCGTTATTAAGTGTGCACACCTGATATTTAAAAAAACAATGATCACCTGCAGGGCTCCATAAAACACCTTACATTTAACACTGCATTTATCAAATCTCAGATATTAAACATGCTGTTTGTAAAAAAGCCAAGTATTTATATATTTGTTGTTGTTGTTATTGTTATCATTTCTATTACAAAATACTTTAAGTAAAAATAGCATATTTCCATCCATTATCTGTAACCCTTATCCAATTTAGGGTCGCGGTGGGTCCAGAGCCTACCTGGAATCATCAGGCGCAAGGCGGGAATACACCCTGGAGGGGGCGCCAGTCCTTCACAGGGCAACTCAGACACACACTCACACATTCACTCACAACTACGGACACTTTTGAGTCACCAATCCACCTACCAACGTGTGTTTTTGGACTGTGGGAGGAAACCGGAGCACCCGGAGGAAACCCACATGGACACGGGGAGAACACACCAACTCCTCACAGACAGTCACCCGGAGGAAACCCACATGGACACGGGGAGAACACACCAACTCCTCACAGACAGTCACCCGGAGGAAACCCACATGGACACGGGGAGAACACAACACACTCCTCACAGACAGTCACCCGGAGCGGGAATCGAACCCACAACCTCCAGGTCCCTGGAGCTGTGTGACTGCGACACTACCTGCTGCGCCACCGTGCCACCCAATAGCATATTTATTTATATCTTTTTTTTATTATTTCACAGAGGTCCCTAAGTCTTTGCTGAAGGCTGAAAGGGCCCTGACTGCTCCCCAATGGATGTTCTTAGAGCTCAGAGGGATTTTCTGGTGAACTGTTCTGAATCCTTAATCCTGGAGCATGGAAGACACACATCACCAATAAAGAATGCCACCGATCTGCAGGACGTGCTGGTGGTCAGTCTGAGCGGCCTGCTGCTGAAGAACCTGGACCAGCTTGGACACTGCAAAACACTGAAGATTTGTGTCCTGTCCGACAACTTTCTGACCAGGATAGAGCCTCTTATAGAGTGCGTGCACTTAGTAAAACTAGACCTCAGAGGGAATCAGGTCAGTGTCGTCAGTAGCTTTTTTTTTCTTTAATAAATTGTAAATAAACGTAAAATACATTGCTTAGAGTGGGTTTAAAAATTAGTTCTTTATTCCTATAACCACAGATCTTAAAGATTCCCAGTAACGCTACCTGCAGCACGGCAGACGCAGCTCTATCGCTCTGTTTATGATATTGGATCTACTCTTTGGGCAACCTGGGCCTTTAGATATTAAGAGAGCTGTGTTTTGGTTTAATCAACTTCTTTTCTCTGTACAGATTACCCACCTTCCCAGTGCTTCGTTTTGGAGCAATCTGAAAGATTTACAGCTACTCAATCTACACGACAACAGCATCGTGGAGAGGAGAAACATCATTGCTCTGTCTGGGTGTCCCAAACTAACAGCTCTGACCCTTTACGACACTCCACTGAGTCTGAAACCGAATTACAGACACTGCGTGGTCAACACTGTCTGGACCCTAAAGGCCCTGGATAAACACATCATTTCTGATGAGGAAATTGTCCAAAACTGGCTCCTTCCTCCAAAATTTAAAACAATGTCTGCTCAGTTCGGTGTGAACCTGTATCCATCTTTAAAGACGGTGAGTATTGATCTGGTATCGATTGATCAAATAGGCACTACAGTACCCTAAGCACGGTGGCGCAGCAGGTAGTGTTTCAGTCACAGCTCCAGGGACCTGTAGGTTGTGGGTTTGGGTCCTGCTCCGGGTGACTGTCTGTGTGGAGTGTGGTGTGTTCTTCCTGTGTCTGTGTGGGTTTCCTCCGGGTGACTGTCTGTGTGGAGTGTGGTGTGTTCTCCCTGTGTCTGCGTGGGTTTCCTCCGGGTGACTGTCTGTGAGGAGTGTGGTGTGTTCTCCCTGTGTCTGCCTGGGTTTCCTCCGGGTGACTGTCTGTGAGGAGTGTGGTGTGTTCTCCCTGTGTCTGCGTGGGTTTCCTCCGGGTGACTGTCTGTGAGGAGTGTGGTGTGTTCTCCCTGTGTCTGCGTGGGTTTCCTCCGGGTGACTGTCTGTGAGGAGTGTGGTGTGTTCTCCCCGTGTCCATGTGGGTTTCCTCCGGGTGACTGTCTGTGAGGAGTGTGGTGTGTTCTCCCTGTGTCTGCCTGGGTTTCCTCCGGGTGACTGTCTGTGAGGAGTGTGGTGTGTTCTCCCTGTGTCTGCGTGGGTTTCCTCCGGGAGACTGTCTGTGAGGAGTGTGGTGTGTTCTCCCTGTGTCTGCGTGGGTTTCCTCCGGGTGACTGTCTGTGAGGAGTGTGGTGTGTTCTCCCTGTGTCTGTGTGGGTTTCCTCCCACGCTCCAAAAACACACATTGGTAGGTGGATTGAAGACTCAAAAGTGTCCGTAGGTTTGAGTGTGTGAGTGAATGTGTGTGTGTGTGTTGCCCTGTGAAGAACTGGTGCCCCCTCCAGGGTGTATTCCTGCCTTGCAATGATTCCAGGTAGGCTCTGGACCCACTGCGAACCTGATGTGGATAAGCGGTTACAGATAATGAATGAATAAATTATTATTGAATATTAACACAATTTCAGTAATAAATTTGATTGCAGTGTTCTATATCCATGTTGATTATTGCACATTTTCATTTTTAGGACTCATACAAGACTGAAATGAAGGCGCTGCAGGGGTTAATTGCAGTTATAAACCGGGTCCAGGCGAACTACTGCCCAATCCTGATCGTCCAGAAATGGATCAGAGGATATCTGACCAGAAGGAACCTGGGGTAAACAAAAGATTGTCCACAAACATGTAATAAACAGGTGTATGTTGTAGGTTTGTGGTGCCACCAGACATTTGGTATTAAAGCAACTCTAGGTAAGATTTGATATTTTTGCTCCATGGCACCCCCTACAGTTGCAAAGTGCAATTCACTCTTACAGCACTGTTCCTTCCCTCTTCTTTTAAATAGTAACAGAGTGCAGTTTCTGAAGTGCTGAGATCAGAGTTACAGCTCAGTGGAGCATCACAATGATTTTGAAGCTATAATTTAATATAAAAATACAACCTAGTGTTCCTTTAAAGCAGCTTAGTGTGTACAGTAACACAGACATCTGATGAGATGCTGCAGGATGTCAATGTTGTTTTGGGTGGCAGTGTGTCCAACTGCAGAAATGAACACACTTTAGACCTGTGTTAATGTTACGACAAGGAAAGCCGTGCACTAAAATGTGCAAAAAACAATGCTGTGTTTAAGTTTAAGGCGTGAGAGATGTAAAGATGTGAGAATGAATTGCAGATGTCTGCAGATGAATGCATTGAATCCCACAAGGCCACAAGTTCTCCTGATCTTCATGCAGATTGTGTAGAAGCCCTCTGCCCCGGAGCGGTTCACAGAAACAGGGAACTCCACGGTTAACCCCTCGTCCTCCAGAGACCACGAAAGGTTCCTGGATTAAAGAGTGCAGGACTGATCAGCTCGACCTGGTAGCTGCCCTCACAGCACTGTATCACAGTACAGTTACATTACAGACAAACAGAGCATTTAAAATACACAAGTTGTTGGGTTTATCATTTCACATTCAATCCACATATGAGTTATTTTCCAATTCAGATTCGAAAATAACATTTTGTGTTTTTGTATCTGGCAGCAGCTGGAGCAGAGAGAGTCAGCCATGAAGAGACTGTGGGTGAACCTGAGAAAGCAGGTGGACTTTGACAGAGTGCAGTTTCCTATAGTTTCAGTCTACACTTTGAAATAACCCCACCTCCTTGCTTCAGCACTCCTTCCACAGCCACCCCCCTCAATCAGATGAACTCTCACTGCCAGACTACAGCTAGAGGAGTCTCAGAGAGAGTGCGCACTGAAAAGAGGAGCACTGTGTTGTGTTCTGCTTCTGTTTTTTTGTTATTTCTCTGTTTGGCAGCGAGATCTGTCGGGAGTGGAATTGTTCACACTCTTAATAACTTTAGCAAACAACAAAGTGGCTGTGCCGGACGTTTTTTATTTATTTATTTTTTGATTTCCTGAATTAGAAGCACATTTACTGCACCTCCTCATGTACTGCCCTGATCGTCTCACACTCGTTAAACCCCTTAAACAGGAGAAACCCCAGGAGCTGCTGAGTGAGGAGTGGTTTGACAGTTCTTTGCTGAAGGAGCTGAGGATGCCGTGTAACACCCCTGAACAGAGCCAGGGCATAGCCACACCCTCCAGAAGAGTCAGTGAGTCTCAGATATCAGGGTTTATCTCACACCAAACTGATGGGATTGGAAAATACAGATGATTGGGTCAAAATTTGGCAAAACTCTAGGGTGGAAAGAAAGCTCTGGAGCAGTTCCCCATGAGTCTAAAGTCTCTATGTCCAAGCCATGTGCACCTCCACAAACTAAACACTGCATATGAATCTCTATTAATATATTAACCTCTGCGTTTAGATCCTGCCGTTACGGATGTTGACCACACGGAGGCAGACGAGGAGCCCTTCCATCTGTTCGGCTTCAAGGCCACTGTGCATTCTTCTGAGCCATTTGCTGAAATGCTGGCATCTCGAAAAGTTCTCGGACAGGAGGTGCGGGAGGCCATCAGCGTTTTTCATTCACGGAAACCTGAGCGTCCTCGCTGCCCTCAGCCCCAGCCTCGCAACATCACAGCAGAGAAGCGCTTTATCGTCAGGTACGGGTGTTCACAGGTTAAAGAATCACCTGTAAATGAATTACAAGCAGAGAAAAGGGGGGCAGAGAGAGAGAGAGAGAGAGAGAGAGAGAGAGAGAGAGAGAGAGAGGACACAGTGAGAATAGATGGGAAGAGTAGATCATTAGAGAAAAAAGAGAGAGCACCAGAGCACAGGGAGAGAAATACAGAGAGATGGGAAAGTGAGAGAGGATGAGATCAGAGATGAAGAGAGGGGGTGAGCAATGAGAAAGAGAGAGAGAGATGGAGGGAGCTTGAGAAAGAGTGAGAGACCAGAGAGTGTGAAAATAGGGGTAGAACAGATGGAGACTGTCTGCTGGAGAGAGAGAAGTGGAAAAGCATGAACATCAGACCACAGAGAAAAAAAGAGTGGGGAGAAAAAAGAAATGACAGAGAGAGAGAAAAGAGGTGTTGAAGAGATTAGAATTTTTACTGAGGAGTGAGAAAGAGAGGAAGCAATGAGAGGGAGACAGTGAGAAAGAGACAAGGACAGACAGAAATAAGTTTAGAGACAGACAGAGAGGGGTCTAACTCTCCTCTTCCTCGGCAGGTGTCACGACTTCTTCAGCCTCGTCCCTTTCCGGGCGATCGACAGGGCGTACCAGATGAACAAGAAAGCTGAGGACCTGGAGGAGAGAAGGGAGCGGGTAGCGCAGTTGCAGGGTCGCCGTGACGACGCTCGTGGTCGCCGTGACCACTTCCTTGTGGCTCGGTGGAGTGATGCTCTGCTGTTGGAGGATCGAGAAAAGGCCGAACTTGAGAAAAAGCTCAGTCTACAGAGGAACAGATGTCAGGAGGAAATTGAGTTCGCACGCCAGAGACACTTCAGCTTCCTGGAGGAGAAAAGGAGGAGACTCCAGGTGCAGCAGATGGTTGTCCATTTCAGTGGTCAGCACAGCTTCCTGAACAAAGCCATCACCAGACAGTGCATCCAGCAAAGACTCAGCAACTCTCAGCACGAGAGAAGAAGGCGGGTCGCCGTCAGCAAGCAGCACACACAGGATCAGAAACTGCACATTCAACAATACCTGGAGAACAGGTACAGAACCTTATATACCTGGAGAACACCATACACACATACACACCTGGAGAACAGGTACAGAACCTTATATACCTGGAGAACACCATACACACATACACACCTGGAGAACAGGTACAGAACCTTATATACCTGGAGAACACCATACACACATACACACCTGGAGAACAGGTACAGAACCTTATAAACCTGGAGAACACCATACACACATACACACCTGGAGAACAGGTACAGAACCTTATAAACCTGGAGAACACCATACACACATACACACCTGGAGAACAGGTACAGAACCTTATAAACCTGGAGAACACCATACACACATACACACCTGAAGAAACAGGTACAGAACCTTATAAACCTGGAGAACACCATACACACCTGGAGAACAGAGGCAGTGTCTTAAATACCTAGAGAATGCCATACACACCTGGAAAGCAGGTACAGAACCTTATATACCTAGAAAACACCATAGACACATTATGAGAACACCATATACCCCTGGAGAACAGGTACAGTGTTTTAAATACCTAGAGAACAGCATACACACCTGGAGAGCAGATACAGGACCTTACCCAGCTGGAGAACAGGTACAGAATCCTATACACCTGGAGAATACAGTACACATCTGGAGAACAGGTAAAGAACCTTATACACCTGGGGAACACCATACACACCTGGAGAACAGGTACAGAACCTTATATACCTGGAGAATACCATACACACCTGGAGAACAGGTACAGTGTCTTAAATACCTAGAGAACAGCATACACACCTGGAGAGCGGATACAGAACCTTACCCAGCTGGAGAACAGGTACAGTAACCTATACACCTGGAGAATACAATACACACCTGGAGAACAGGTACAGAACCTTATATACCTGGAGAACACCATACAAAATTGAAGAACAGGTACAGGATCTTAATGCCTGAAAAACAAGTACAGTACCTTACACACCTTAAGAACACAATACACACCCAAAGAACAGGTACAGAAACTTATACACCTGGACAACAGGTGTCTAAACATCTAAGGAACACCATAAACCTGGAGGAGAACAGGTACAGAACCTTGTACACCATTACACCTAGAGAACAGGTACAATGTCTTAAGCACCTGGAGAAGACCATACACACCTGAGTACAGGTAAAGGGTCTCACAGAGCTGGGGAACACCATCCGGACTTAGAGAACAGGTTTTCTGTCCTAACCAGTAAAGTATAATAAACATCCTGAGAACAGTGTACACATCTGGAGAACAGGTACAGTATCCTAACAACCTACAGAACTCCCTACACACCTGGAGAACAGGTACAGTATCCTAACAACCTACAGAACTCCCTACACACCTGGAGAACAGGTACAGTATCCTAACAACCTACAGAACTCCCTACACACCTGGAGAACAGGTACAGTATCCTAACAACCTACAGAACTCCCTACACACCTGGAGAACAGGTACAGTATCCTAACAACCTACAGAACTCCCTACACACCTGGAGAACAGGTACAGTATCCTAACAACCTACAGAACTCCCTACACACCTGGAGAACAGGTACAGTATCCTAACAACCTACAGAACTCCCTACACACCTGGAGAACAGGTACAGTATCCTAACAACCTACAGAACTCCCTACACACCTGGAGAACAGGTACAGTATCCTAACAACCTACAGAACTCCCTATAAACCTGTTGTCTTGGGTTGAATTACGGTGTGTGTGTGTCTGTTCGTTTCCTCAGGAAGCAGAAGATCCATGCTGATGTTTTAAGGTCCCGGGCCTCTGTGCACTCTGTCCTCTCAGAGAGAGAGCACCTGGAGCTCCTAGCAGCCCAGGCCAGAGTGGCTCACGTCAAATCCAGCCATTACGAAGTTGAGGTCCTTCATCCAGTCCCACCCACCCACCCACCCAATCAGAAGGCATAATGCCTTGAAACACACAGATCTATAAACCAACACTCAACGGGTTGCAATCACGTTTTTAATAATATATTACTTTTGTTCTAAAGAAATCTGTAATGTTTTAATGTGACACTAATATTCAGAAACTTTCAAACTATTTGAAAGAAATATAATATAAATAATAAACGCAGCTGCAATTAAGAAAGGTTTATTATAAATAACTATCATTTATTTAGTTATAAATAAGAAATAAAACCAAAAAATGTCTCATATTATAAAATATGTCATAACACACTTGTCATTAAAGAGTAAATTCACTTAAAGAAATCACTATTTTGCACTTTAATAATTTTATTTTAATAACAGTTTTATCTTCTTTAAATGGTGTGTTTCTCAGTGTGTTCTTATGTCCTTGTGTTCTTGACTGACATCAGTTTCCTCTGTGTATGTCATGTCCAGAACACGAGCGATTAAAGTCCTCAGATGTTGTTTACACATTTACACACATTTAACTTACAGCAGTGTTGCCCTCATTACTCACACCAATGATATAAGGAGTGTTACAGGGAGTCCATCAGAGAAGGGTGTGGTATATAAACAGACTTGGGATTGGGGCGAGTATCGGGCCCTTTTAACACTCAGATAAAGATCAAGGCCTTCCTGAAGTGCCTGGTTTAAAGGGTTAACTGTAGCTGTAAAGTGATGATCTCCTCCAAAAAACTGACTGAGAAGATGTTGTGATAAATACAATTTATTTACAGACTTCATACAGTGAAAAGATCATATTACAAACCTGACCGCCTTTAAAGCCCAGTAGAGTTGTATCCAGCAGATGGCGCTGTAGCTTTGAGTCATTTATTTTGGAGTGAAATGGTGGATTAAAGATTTTATTGACTCTATTTTTAAATACATATATAAAGCATTTAAAGTACTGTCCCCAGTCACCAGTGAAACACGTGAGTCTTCTGAGTTTATTTCAAATGTTGATGATAGTTAAATAGTGGAAAGTTTGACTGTATTAGGACTTTAATTTCCTCACAATATCCCACACATACTTCGCCATGAATGGCTTTTATAACATAGACTTTAGCCCAAAACCTTAAAACTCACATAACACAATGCCTAATCAGGAGCAGGTTAATAACCTTTTAGTTCAATTAGGAGAGGCTTCAGATGCAATACATTCTTCAGACATGCTTTTAACTCTGTAAGCTTCTTTCGAATGCAGCATTTCATCTCACACTACGCTCAATTGTCTCACTCCAGGTGACTGTCTGTGAGGAGTGTGGTGTGTTCTCTCTGTGTCTGTGTGGGTTTCCTCCGGGTGACTGTCTGTGAGGAGTGTGGTGTGTTCTCTCTGTGTCTGCGTGGGTTTCCTCCGGGTGACTGTCTGTGAGGAGTGTGGTGTGTTCTCTCTGTGTCTGCGTGGGTTTCCTCCGGGTGACTGTCTGTGAGGAGTGTGGTGTGTTCTCTCTGTGTCTGCGTGGGTTTCCTCCGGGTGCTCCGGTTTCCTCCCATGGCACAAAAAAAAAAAAAAAAAGAAGAACCCTGTGAAGAACTGGCGCCCCCTCCAGGGTGTGTTCCTGCCTTGCACCCAGTGATTCCAGGTAGGCTCCAGACACACCACGACTAGATAAGGGTTACAGACAATGAATGAATGAATGAATATTTCAGGACAGTGCTGTAAAACTGAATTTCACTCTGCAACAAAACTTACCTATTGATGCTTTAAAGCGTGCATTAGTTAAGATTTCAACATGCAATCTCTAGTAGTGAAATAGGTGAAACACAGCACAAATGAACTATAATGACAGATTCCTTCTCTCTGAGGTCATCTCCTAATCAGACCCATGAGTACAACACACAGCCCTCAGTGTCCAGGTTCATCCCATCCCTGTGTATTAGTTTTTCCAGTGGTGAATTGTTTTCTTACCTGTGTAATGTGCTCATGTAATACATGTCTAATGCAGTGTTTTATACTGTGAAAGTATGTTCCTGGAGAGTGCAGCTTTACACACAGGTTTTCATTTGAACAGAACACACTACGACGCATTGATAAAGTAACTATACGTTAATAATTTTCTTCATAATTTACAGTTTATTTTTATAATTTAGAAAATGAAGTAGAGAAATGTACCTTTAATTTACTTTAATGAAACTTGCTGTTCTTCTCCTGTTTTATCTACATCACAAAACACATTCAAACGCTGAAAATAAAGAGTGGAAAAACTCAATGCCTCTCACAGATAAACGTGTGTTAATACTGACACCAAGTGCGTTATCACTGGCTGAATACTTATTACTGCTGCTAATTTCTACATAGAGTACTGTGCAAAACCTTTAGGCACCTGAGAAAATGAGATGTAAATAGCTATCAGAGCTAAAAACAAACAATAAAATCATAATGTTTGAATATAAACAGATAAAAGTAAATAAAAGGAAATAGTGGTATAATGTTTTCCAAACCCCTTCTCACACAATATCAAGTTTCACCACTTTATAAATACTTCATTACGTTAAATAAAGTGTGCTGCTGAGTGAAGAGCTCCATACGATCAGGAGAACATCTGGAAATAAACAAGATCCTTTTACTTTCGCTGTAATTTCATATCATTAATAAATACAAGCCCAAAGCTAGTTTAGAAAATAAGTTATTTTAAATCATTTGAATAATGTAAGGTTCCTAAGCCCTTTGCACAGTACTCTATGCTGTTTTCTGAGACCAAAGCTCATCGATCAGAACCTTCTTCCATCGCACACATTTTATAGGAAACTCATGGCTGAGCCGAGCCTTTCCTCCACCACAGAGAACTTCACAGATCTGTCTCCCAGTGCGGTTCTCTAGGGGCAGCTGAGGGCACGGGAGCCAGACTGTCCTTATTCTCCTCCAGAAAAGCACTGCAGGAAGCAAAGGCCGAGTAGAAACTGGAAGAAAGTCCGGCGATATCCGTGGAGATGTACGGCAGCACGCCGGGGGTCGCCTGGTTGTAGTAGCAAAGCTGAGACACACACACAGGCAAATATTCATGAATTAGAAAGAGTGGGAACAACTGCTTTGTAGAGATCCTGAATGAA
The DNA here is from genome assembly GCF_029633855.1 of Hoplias malabaricus. Classification (NCBI taxonomy): domain Eukaryota; kingdom Metazoa; phylum Chordata; class Actinopteri; order Characiformes; family Erythrinidae; genus Hoplias; species Hoplias malabaricus. The sequence goes on from NC_089813.1 coordinate 41,247,381, forward strand.
TCAGTTTATGCTCCATAGAGTGGGTCCCCAAAACGGGAGCAACCATGTTTAGATTGGTACTGAGTCTTTGATATATCCAGCAGGCCACTAGGGGTCAGTGAAGTAGCTGATTTTAAAGTTGGAATGCTTCTGAACCAATACGACTGCCTCAGCTGAACACACACACACACACACACACACTAAAGGGCAAACCTTGGTGAGAGAGAAGTCTTCTTCCTTGATGCTGAATCCAGCACACAGCACCTCCCCCCGGTTGTAGTCGTCAGTGGGTAGATACCCTGGCAATGTGACGGAGCGCAGAGCAATCCAGTACGGGTCGCTGAGAGGGACAAACATGTCAGATTAGATTAGATTAGACTAGATTATTCATTCATTCATTCATTCATTATCTGTAACCCTTATCCAGTTCAGGGTCGCGGTGGGTCCAGAGCCTACCTGGAATCATTGGGCGCAAGGCGGGAACACACCCTGGAGGGGGCGCCAGTCCTTCACAGGGCAACACAGACACACACACATTCACTCACAGGACACTTTTGAGTCGCCAATTCACCTACCAATGTGAGGTTTTTGGACTGTGGGAGGAAACTGGAGCACCTGGAGGAAACCCACGCAGACACAGGGAGAACACACCACACTCCTCACAGACAGTCACCCGGAGGAAACCCACGCAGACACAGGGAGAACACACCACACTCCTCACAGACAGTCACCCGGAGGAAGCCCACGCGGACACAGGGAGAACACACCACACTCCTCACAGAATCGAACCCACTACATCCAGGCCCCTGGAGCTGTGTGACTGCGACACATACCTGCTTAGTCACTGTGCCGCCGTAGACTAGATTAGATCAACTTTATTTTTCCTAAAGTCATTTACTTTGGAGACAGAAGGAATAGATCATCGAGCCACGTGGAGATGTTTAGAAATGTGTACTGGGATTCACTGTGTGTTCCTAACACTAGAGGTCACAATGTGGACAATGTGTAAAGGTTTTCAGACACTCTTTATAGGTGTAATCTCAGTACAAAAGCATGAACTTAAAAGAGGCTGAAGAAACCTGACGAGTAAGAACATTGGTGCCAAATCCGAGTGTCTTTAAGCCTGTTTTAGTGGATAACAGTTTGTCACACAGTGTTAGCAGTGTCTGGAGTTTATGATTTATGAACATACAGATACGTTTTTATTGTAAGACCACTCTTACCCTGAGTCACAAGGGCGCCTCCTGGAGGCCAGGAGAATGAAGTCCTGCACTTTTCCTCCTTTGCTGATGGACGGAGTGACCACTCGATAAATGGTGTCGTCTTCGTCTGCGTGGTTTATGACCTCACACCCTCTGAAACGGTATTCAGAAACGGCATCACGGCAAAATACACTGAACACCACAAGCTTGGGGTCATCTCTGATTCTTTTTTATCTCTGTGTTTACCCTCAGCTCTCAGCATCACGATGATCCAGGTGTGTTTCCTGGTGTAAGACAGGGTTTGACTAAATAATGACTGGCCTTTTCTTTTCCCAAATGTTGTAGTAAAGTCTTTGGTTCAAAACTGGTTTAAACTTCTGTAAATTGTTAGAGGGGTTTAGAGCTGGCTTCAGAGCGAGAGAAATGCCTCATTGCAAAAATTTGACTTTAAAACATCCCTGGGTGTGAACACACACACACACACACACACATACACACATACACACATACACACATACACACATACACACACACACCCCTGGTTCTTGGGATTGGACCAGCCCACTGCTCTAACAGTTAACCCTATAAATAAACCCTCTTATGCTTTAACATGATCATCTATTGAAACTGGACAACAAAAATATGCCCTTGACAAGTGATTGCTTCCTATTCTTTCAGCATGTGTGTGAGTGTGTGTGTGTGTGAGCTCTAACAGGACATACTTGTAATGTGGGTCCCACTCATGTCTGCGTCTGAGGTCGGACAGAAGCTGAAACACCTGCTCTGCTGCTACAGAAACATGAGTTTCCACCTTAAAACACAGCACATGGTTCTCCTCCAGAGTGTACAAACTGACCTGGGATCAGACATCAGACGACAAGCTACGTGACAAATTTCATCATTAAAACAACAATGTAAAAACAAATACAGGGGTTGGACAGTGAAAGTGAAACACCTGTGATTGTAGTGTGGGAGGTGTCAGGGCTAAACCGGAGCAGAGCCTGGTGGACAACCTTCATTAACTCCACACTGCACCAGTAAGACCATGTGCATCCAATGGTTCAAACACTGTGTCCTGAAGGCGGTGCCGTGTATCAGGACGACAACGCACCAATACACACAGCGAGACTGGTGAAAGACTGGTTTGATGAACATGAAAGTGAAGTTGAACATCTCCCATGTCCTGCACAGTCACCAGATCTAAATATTATTGAGCCACTGTGGGGTGTTTTGGAGGAGCGAGTCAGGAAACGTTTTCCTCCACCAGCATCACGTAGAGACCTGGCCACTATCCTGCAAGAAGAATGGCTTCAAATCCCTCTGACCACTGTGCAGGACTCGTGTATGTCATTCCCAAGACCAACTGACGCTGTATCGGCCGCAAAAGGAGGCCCTACACCACACTGATACATTACTGTGGTCTAAAACCAGGTGTTTCACTTTCACTGTCCAACCCCTGTACCTCTTTTTTTTTAAACATGTCCCAGAATATAAAAAGAGAAAGGTAACAAATCGAATTCAAAAATATGTTTAATTTTTTGCCATCGACTTCAAAACAAATGAGCAGTTCATTAAAAGCCTACCTTGTTTTTCTCTGAGGTCAAGACCCAGTGGTTGCGAGCTGCCAGCATCTTCAGAGCGGAAACATTGTTGTAGCTGAGGTACATCTGTAGAAACACATTATACTCAGCTTCATCTGAGGTAACAACAGGGCTAGATTTATCACATCCCACAGAAAATTCTAAATTAGGACCAGTTCTGTCTCAATGTCTAAACACAACTAGAAGCATCTTGATTCATTCGACATGAAGATTATTAATAAACATCTAGATTTATTATTACCTCATTTTTATTCATCCATTTCTAACTGTATATTTACCAATATCCATCTTTCTGTCCATTATTTATTGTAGAAAGTTTTAAATATTAATCTATGCTCTAATATTAGAAGACAACCTTATTCTGCATTTAATTGTTAATTTTATACACATTTATGAACCTATCACTTGTATCTTGCTGCTGTCCGGTTTATTTTTAAGTTTTTTCTACATCATTTGAACACAGCAGCTCTCTTTATGATGAATGACCAATTTTGGGAGATACATGTTTTTAATGTATCGGCACGGTGGCGCAGCAGGTTAGTGTCGCAGTGGGTTCGATTCCCCCTCCGGGTGGCTTTCTGTGAGGAGTGTGGTGTGTTCTCCCTGTGTCTGCGTGGGTTTCCTCCGGGTGACTGTCTGTGAGGAGTGTGGTGTGTTCTCCCTGTGTCTGCGTGGGTTTCCTCCGGGTGGCTTTCTGTGAGGAGTGTGGTGTGTTCTCCCTGTGTCTGCGTGGGTTTCCTCCGGGTGACTGTCTGTGAGGAGTGTGGTCTGTTCTCCCTGTGTCTGCGTGGGTTTCCTCCGGGTGGCTTTCTGTGAGGAGTGTGGTGTGTTCTCCCTGTGTCTGCGTGGGTTTCCTCCGGGTGGCTTTCTGTGAGGAGTGTGGTGTGTTCTCCCTGTGTCTGCGTGGGTTTCCTCCGGGTGACTGTCTGTGAGGAGTGTGGTGTGTTCTCCCTGTGTCTGCGTGGGTTTCCTCCGGGTGACTGTCTGTGAGGAGTGTGGTGTGTTCTCTCTGTGTCTGCGTGGGTTTCCTCCGGGTGACTGTCTGTGAGGAGTGTGGTGTGTTCTCTCTGTGTCTGCGTGGGTTTCCTCCGGGTGACTGTCTGTGAGGAGTGTGGTGTGTTCTCTCTGTGTCTGCGTGGGTTTCCTCTGGGTGACTGTCTGTGAGGAGTGTGGTGTGTTCTCCTTGTGTCTGCGTGGGTTTCCTCTGGGTGCTCCGATTTCCTCCCACGGTCCAAAAACACACATTGGTAGGTGGATTGGTGACTACAAAGTGTCCGTAGGTGTGAGTGTGTGAGTGAATGTGTGTGTGTCTGTGTTGCCCTTGAAGGACTGGCGCCCCCTCAAGGGTGTATTCCCCGCCTTGCGCCCAATGATTCCAGGTAGGCTCTGGACCCACCGCGACCCTGAACTGGATAAGGGTTACAGATGAATAAATGAATGAATGTGTTTAATTGGACAGTGAAGATGTATATTAATGTGCAGTTGTTGGGACAATGCTACTATTGCTTTTCTGGTTGATGCTAACAGCTCATTACACAGTGAGTTACATGTGAATTGTGTGTTAACACTTTTGACTCTGCCCTGTGGACGTGTTCAGATCCGAGTCTTCGCTCTCACACTGAAAGCTGCAGGTGTAGTGTGTGTGAGCTGTTACGGGTCCCATTTTCTGTGTTTATTCACCACTCACTCACTCACTTCACAGAGGTGCTTCTCTTAAAGAGGGCAGAGTCTTTTTGTTGTGAGAGAGTACCTGGTTGCTAGGGTCCCACGGCACTGAGAGGGGAACTTCACTTTGTTTGCAGGAGATTATGTACTTCCTGTAACAGAACAACAAGCTCAAAGCTAGTGGCGTGGCCATGAGGGCGAATCAGAATATGTTCAGGATTCACACAGAGAACACAGTTCCACCGTTCCACAGCCCAATGCCATATGCTTTATATCCCTCTACCCCATAATTACCATTACCTTCTGGAGCTATAAAGTCTTATCTTAACTCAACACTAGGTCTAGTGTTAGTTTGCTCATGTGCAGCTGCTCCAGACCCCCTCACTCCATAGGTCACTGGTTTTTATGGTGATTGTGAAACTGAACCTCTGTGTGAGCAATAGATGCACTGTAAAATAGTGCTGCATTCCCCTCATGAAAGGAACTGTCCAGATACATGTGGTGTTTAATGAAAGCTGAACTGTAACGTGTGGTGGTTTCACCTGTCCAAGCGGACTTTCTTCCTGGCAATAGCCTCCTGAAAGCGTCTCTTACCGTCCTGAAAATCACAGTTTACACTTCAAAATATAGAGAAATAGCTGTAAAATTTGCACAGAAAATGCCATAGTTAAGTTGGTAGATTGATACTTATTTTCGGTCCCAAAATCACGTGTTTTGACCTTATTTTTGCACAAGATTGTAGCTCTCTACACTTTTAATTCTAAACTGATTAAACAGGTCTCTGGTGTCACTGCACGGTGTGTGAGTGTGTGTTGTGCTGGTGTAGAGTGGATCAGACACAGCAGTGCTGCTGGAGTTTTTAAACCCCTCAGTGTCTGGTCTGAGAACAGTCCACCGACCAAAAACATCCAGCCGACAGCGTCCTGTGTCACTGATGAAGGACTAGAGGACGAGCGACACACACTGTGCAGCGACAGATGAGCTACTGTCTCTGACTCTACATCTACAAGGTGGACCAACGAGGGAGGAGTGTGTGTGTGTGTGTTTGTTATATGTGCAGCTGCATGAATCTGCTGGGTGTCTCACCACAGGCTCGGGTCGTAATCGAGGTAATGTCCGGGGTTTTTTGTCCTGATCGAGAACCTCAAAGGTCATAAAGGCTGAGTTGATGTGTCTCAGTGGTTCTCCTCCCTGATAGGCTTCCGCACACACACCCACCTCCATACTGCAGCACACACACACACACACACACATCAGTGCAGACTAAATCCACTCCATAAAATACTTTACAGGAGAGTCACAGTTTCAGAGGATCTCAGGAGAGTGTCTGTGAACGGACAGTACCTCTTTTTGAAGGTGTTGTTGACGATGGCCTTCAGCACCAGTCTGTCTCCGATGTGGGACGGTCCTCTGAAGTGGAACATGTCGATACTCCTCAGAGTCGGGTGAGCGTTACACAAACGGCTTAAAGAAAAATGACTCTGCGTTAACGAGAGCTTTACTGCCTTTTTCTCAGCCTTAAATCCATCAGAGGTTCTTCCAGTTTGATAGTTTTATTGTGTTCTTTCTGGCTTAAGCTGGTACAACCACACAGACTTTATCTGACAGTGCTGAATATTTCTTGTAAAAGGACTCAGGTGAGTGGGGGCAGGTGTGTAAAAGGACTCAGGTGAGTGGGGGCAGGTGTGTAAAAGGACACAGGTGAGTGGGGGCAGGTGTGTAAAAGGACACAGGTGAGTGGGGGCAGGTGTGTAAAAGGACACAGGTGAGTGGGGGCAGGTGTGTAAAAGGACACAGGTGAGTGGGGGCAGGTGTGTAAAAGGACACAGGTGAGTGGGGACAGGTATGTAAAAGGACTCAGGTGAGTGGGGACAGGTGTGTAAAAGGACTCAGGTGAGTGGGGGCAGGTGTGTAAAAGGACACAGGTGAGTGGGGGCAGGTGTGTAAAAGGACACAGGTGAGTGGGGGCAGGTGTGTAAAAGGACACAGGTGAGTGGGGACAGGTATGTAAAAGGACTCAGGTGAGTGGGGACAGGTGTGTAAAAGGACTCAGGTGAGTGGGGGCAGGTGTGTAAAAGGACTCAGGTGAGTGGGGGCAGGTGTGTAAAAGGACTCAGGTGAGTGGGGGCAGGTGTGTAAAAGTACTCAGGTGAGTGGGGGCAGGTGTGTAAAAGTACTCAGGTGAGTGGGGACAGGTGTGTGAAAGGACTCAGGTGAGTGGGGGCAGGTGTGTGAAAGGACTCAGGTGAGTGGGGGCAGGTGTGTGAAAGGACTCAGGTGAGTGGGGGCAGGTGTGTGAAAGGACTCAGGTGAGTGGGGGCAGGTGTGTGAAAGGACTCAGGTGAGTGGGGGCAGGTGTGTGAAAGGACTCAGGTGAGTGGGGGCAGGTGTGTGAAAGGACTCAGGTGAGTGGGGGCAGGTGTGTGATACCTGGCTGAGATTGTGGCCACATTCTCCATCCAGGCCATGATCTGACCCCCGAAAGTGCTGACCTGGTGATTGGTGTGAGGAGGGAGAACCAGCTCCACACTCTCCACTCGAGTCCTCTCGGCCGGGAAGGAGTCCTCAAACTGCATACACTCACTCACTGACACACACACACACACACACACACACACACAAAATAATATTATTCCTGACCAATACGATGTGATGCTCTGGAGCAGCTGACCATGAGCCCTAACTTCATCATGTGCTTGAGAAACTTAAAACACCACAGCACTGGGCCGTGGAAGAGTGGAGCGATGGAGTGATGCTCCGTCTATTAACTGTGGGTCGAGCTTGAGTCGACACCAACCTAATCATTCAACACCTTAATAAGATTCAATCAAACCTTCACAGCAATTCAAAGGCTTCCCAGAAGAGGTGCTGAGACCACAGCATCTATTAATACCATTTCATTTTAAAGAAATTCATCGTCTACACATTTACAATCATTTATTGGAGTAGACAGTGGTGTAAATAAAGCTGGATTTATTTATGTGAAAACTCACACACACACACACCACCTGTGAGTGTATAACATACATCAGTTCTGATCCACTTCAGCGTCACATACGTGTGGAATGATGATAATTATATTGCTTTACAGCAGTGTTTACGGAGCTGTGTGGAAAAGATGTTAAATAAACAGGGGGACGTCAGTTCTACAGTCAAAGAGGAGGTGGGCTGAGTATTTTAATGAATGTGCTCCTCCAGCACTGATAAACAAATACCAAATACACCTGGTGCTTAAAGCTGAAGTGGAAAGGGCTCCATCTCTCCGGTGTTTAGGAGGAGATGATGCTGCTGCTGATGATGAGCAGGTGATTGGAGGCTCAGTAGTGAAGGCAGAACTGTACAACGTGTCTCCCACTGAGGTCTAAATAGACACAGCCCTGGAATAATGTCTGGAGTAAGGATAGACATTCCTTTACTTTATCTATCCATGGGGGTCCATGGGTCTGCTTTTCTTACCACAGATCAAGCTTCTCCTGGACTCCGAGGAACTCCAAGAGTGAGAGAGACACAAGAGAGAGAGAGAGAGACACGAGAGAGAGAGAGAGAGACACGAGAGAGAGAGACACGAGAGAGAGAGAGAGAGGGAGAGAGACACACGAGAGAGAGAGAGAGAGGGAGAGAGACACACGAGAGAGAGAGAGAGAGAGAGAGAGGGAGAGAGACACACGAGAGAGAGAGAGAGAGAGAGAGACGAGAGAGAGAGAGGGAGAGAGACACACGAGATAGGGAGAGAGACACACGAGAGAGAGAGAGAGAGAGAGAGGGAGAGAGACACACGAGAGAGAGAGAGAGGGAGAGAGACACACGAGAGAGAGAGAGGGAGAGAGACACACGAGAGAGAGAGAGAGAGGGAGAGAGACACACGAGAGAGAGAGACACACACGAGAGAGAGAGAGAGAGAGGGAGAGAGACACACGAGAGAGAGAGAGAGAGAGAGGGAGAGAGACACACGAGAGAGGGAGAGAGAGACACGAGAGAGAGAGAGAGGGAGAGAGACACACGAGAGAGAGAGAGAGGGAGAGAGACACACGAGAGAGAGAGAGGGAGAGAGACACACGAGAGAGAGAGAGGGAGAGAGGCACACGAGAGAGAGAGAGAGAGAGAGGGAGAGAGACACACGAGAGAGAGAGAGAGAGAGAGAGAGAGAGAGAGGGAGAGAGACACAAGAGAGAGAGAGAGAGAGAGGGAGAGAGACACACGAGAGAGAGAGAGTGAGAGGGAGAGAGACACACGAGAGAGAGAGAGAGAGGGAGAGAGACACACGAGAGGGAGAGAGACACACAAGATAGGGAGAGAGAGAGGGAGAGAGACACACGAGAGAGAGAGACACACACGAGAGAGAGAGAGAGAGAGGGAGAGAGACACACGAGAGAGAGAGAGAGAGAGAGGGAGAGAGACACACGAGAGAGGGAGAGAGAGACACGAGAGAGAGAGAGAGGGAGAGAGACACACGAGAGAGAGAGAGAGGGAGAGAGACACACGAGAGAGAGAGAGGGAGAGAGGCACACGAGAGAGAGAGAGAGAGAGAGGGAGAGAGACACACGAGAGAGAGAGAGAGAGAGAGAGAGAGAGAGAGGGAGAGAGACACAAGAGAGAGAGAGAGAGAGAGGGAGAGAGACACACGAGAGAGAGAGAGTGAGAGGGAGAGAGACACACGAGAGAGAGAGAGAGAGGGAGAGAGACACACGAGAGAGAGAGAGAGGGAGAGAGACACACGAGAGAGAGAGAGAGAGAGAGGGAGAGAGACACACGAGAGAGAGAAAGGGAGAGAGAGAGAGAGAGAGAGAGAGAGGGAGAGAGACACACGAGAGAGAGAGAGAGAGAGAGAGGGAGAGAGACACACGAGAGAGAGAGAGAGAGAGAGAGGGAGAGAGACACACGAGAGAGAGAGAGAGAGAGAGAGCGGGAGAGAGACACACGAGAGAGAGAGAGAGAGAGAGAGCGGGAGAGAGACACATGAGAGAGAGAGAGAGAGAGAGAGAGGGAGAGAGACACACGAGAGAGAGAGAGAGGGAGAGAGACACACGAGAGAGAGAGAGAGAGAGGGAGACACACGAGGGAGAGAGAGAGAGGGAGAGAGACACACGAGAGAGAGAGAGAGAGAGAGAGACACACGAGAGAGAGAGAGAGAGAGAGAGACACACGAGAGAGAGAGAGAGAGAGAGGGAGAGAGGGAGAGAGACACACGAGAGAGAGAGAGAGAGAGAGAGGGAGAGAGACACACGAGAGAGAGAGAGAGAGAGAGGGAGAGAGACACACGAGAGAGAGAGAGAGAGAGAGAGAGGGAGAGAGACACACGAGAGAGAGAGAGAGAGAGAGAGAGGGAGAGAGACACACGAGAGAGAGAGAGAGAGAGAGAGGGAGAGAGACACACGAGAGAGAGAGAGAGAGAGAGAGAGAGAGAGGGAGAGAGACACACGAGAGAGAGAGAGAGAGAGAGAGAGGGAGGGAGACACACGAGAGAGAGAGAGAGAGAGAGAGAGAGGGAGACACACGAGAGAGAGAGAGAGAGAGAGAGAGAGGGAGGGAGAGAGAGAGAGAGAGAGAGAGAGGGAGGGAGAGAGACACACGAGAGAGAGAGAGAGAGAGAGAGGGAGGGAGAGAGACACACGAGAGAGAGAGAGAGAGAGAGAGAGAGGGAGAGAGACACACGAGAGAGAGAGAGAGAGGGAGAGAGACACACGAGAGAGAGATTTCTCGATCGATTCAAAAAGTAAAACAAGGGGAAAACCTTCTCTGGATCAAAATTAATAAGCAGTTAATCTCAACCCCCCAAAATATATTTCTCTGTGCCATCTACATCCCCCCAGCAGAATCGCCCTATTTCAAAGAAGAAACCTTTTTGGATTTAGAACAACGGATCAGTCATTTCCAAAAACAAGGACATGTGGTTATCTGTGGAGACCTGAACGCCAGGACAGGAGCTCAGCCCGACTTCATCAGCTCTCACGGTGACCACTTTATAACAGGGAACAACGTCCACTTCCCAATGTTCCACCGCAGAGAAAACTATGACAAATCTGTGAATGCTCATGGGAAGAGCCTGCTACAGCTCTGTCGAAGCCTGGGTCTGTACGTCGTAAACGGTCGACTACGAGGGGACTCCTACGGTCAGCTCACCCACAGCTCAGCTCTCGGCAGCAGTACGGTGGACTACGCTATAACTGATCTGGACCCGGCCTTCCTCAGAGCCTTCACGGTCAAGCCACTAACACCCCTCTCAGATCACAGCCAAATCACACTCTATCTGAACAGAATCATTAGAACTGACCACAAGAAACACCCCAGCACACTGTACAAACTCAAACACACACTCAGGTGGACTCCGGACAGCACTGACCAATACCTCCACGCCGTAAACAGCCCGGAAATCCAGACACGTCTCGACTCCTATCTGTCAAACACCTACCAACAACATAAAGAAGGTGTTGATGTGGCTGTGGAAAACTTAAATCATATCTTTGATCATGCAGTCCGACTTTCTAATCTCACAATCAGGAAAAACAAACCAAGAAAAATCCAATCAGACACATGGTTCGATCACGACTGCAAGAGAAAGAGAAACAAAGTCCGAAAATTATCCAATCAGAAACACAGGGAACCCTTTAACGAAGAATTACGCACTGAATACTGTGAGGTACTGAGAGAATACAAACACACACTTAGAACCAAAAAGTACAAATACATACAACAACAAATACACAACCTGGAGAATTCAATCAACTCCAATTCATTCTGGGACAACTGGAGGTCTTTAAACAGAAAACATCAGGATGATTTAGCGATCACTGATGGAGACGTGTGGAGAGATCATTTTGAATCATTGTACAGTCGTCAATTATTAAATACACAACAGCAGCAAATATCCAGTAAATTAGAAACACTCCACACAGTGATCAAAGACTATCAGAACCCACTGGACTTCCCCATCACAGAGTCAGAGTTAGAGGAACAGCTCAGAGGCCTCCAGCCCAGAAAAGCCTGTGGTACAGATGGCATCATGAACGAAATGATAAAACACACAGATTCAAAATTCAAATTGGCCATTCTCAAACTATTTAACCTTATTTTAAACACAGGCCACTTCCCCAGCGTCTGGAGCGAAGGTCTCATATCCCCCATATTCAAATCCGGAGACAAATACGACCCAAACAATTACAGAGGGATCTGTGTGAGCAGCAACTTGGGCAAGGTCTTCTGTAGCATCCTCAACACTCGACTCACGGGTTTCCTCACTGACCATAACGTCCTCAGCAGAGCTCAGATCGGCTTCCTCCCGCACCACCGAACATCTGACCACATCTTCACCCTCCACACGCTGATAGATAAACATGTACATCACAATAAAGGCAAAATCTTCGCATGTTTTGTAGATTTTCAAAAAGCGTTCGACTCCATTTGGCACATAGGATTATTCTATAAACTTTTAGAAAGCGGTGTTGGGGGGAGAACCTATGACGTCATTAAATCAATGTACTCTCACAGTAAATGTGCAGTGAAAATGGGAACGTTCAGGACAGAGTTCTTCCCACAGTCTCGAGGAGTACGTCAGGGCTGCAGCCTGAGCCCCACTCTCTTTAATATCTATATCAATGAACTGGCTGATAAACTGGACCAGAGTGACTCAGTACCCGGCCTCTCTTTGGGGGACACCAAAGTCAAGTGCCTCCTCTACGCAGATGACCTTGTTTTGCTGTCACCGACCAGAGAAGGACTCCAGGAAAGTTTAAACGTCCTGGAGAACTTCTGTCAAAACTGGGCTCTGACAGTAAACCAGAGAAAAACTAAAATAATGACATTTCGGAAGAGGTCTAAAAATCAGGGGAACTACAATTTTACAATAAACAACACCAACATTGAACACACTAAAACTTACACGTATCTGGGGATAACCCTCAGCTCCACGGGAAGTTTCGACTCGGCTGTGAAGGAGCTCAGAGAGAAGGCCAGGAGGGCTCTATTTTCCATCAAAAAGTCCATTAATTTCGAGATACCAATTCCAATCTGGCTGAAACTGTTCAGATCGGTTATTGAACCCATCGCTCTGTACGGCAGTGAGGTGTGGGGACCCCTTACACAGAGAAGTTTTACCAACTGGGACAAACATCCAATTGAAACCCTGCACATGGAATTCTGCAAAAGTATCCTTCATGTGCAGAGAAAGGCCCCCAATAACGGCTGCAGGGCCGAACTAGGGCAGTACCCCCTCCTCATAGCCATTCAGAAAAGAGCTCTGAACTTCTGGAGGCATCTAAAATCCAGTGACCCCCAGTCACTGCACTACAAAGCCCTGTCCAATCAGGAGCTTCACATTGATAGGAGTCCCCTCAGCCAGCTGGTCCTGACCCTCAGTGACCTACAACCCAACGACATCACCGAGTCCAAACATCCTCACCACACACTCACTCAGAAAATCAGACCCCAACACATCATCATCCAACAACAAAACAATTATCTCACACACTGGACTCACACCATACACCAACAACATAAACTACAGAGCTACTCAGCCCTCAACAGGGACTACACACTGGCCAAATACCTCACAACCATCAGGGAGAGGTCACTGAGGAAGACACTGACCATGTACAGACTCAGTGAGCACAGTCTGGCCGTGGAGACCGGCCGTCACAGACAGAACTGGGTCCCCAGAGAGGACAGGCTGTGCTCTCACTGTGAGCTCTCGGTGGTGGAGACAGAGCTGCACTTCCTAACCCAATGCCCCAAGTATGAGTCCGTCAGAAGCAGGTTCTACCAGAGAGCGAGTCGAGTCTGTCCTGAGTTCCTGCTCCTCACTGATACAGAGAAGCTCCAGTATGTACTGGGAGAGAAGGAGGAGCTGATCCCACACGCAGCCAAATATGTGACAGACTGCCACAACCTGAGGGACAACCAGTGTGGACAGTCAACAGTGTAACTAATTATTACTGAATATTACTGATTATTAATGATTATTAAACATCTATATTGTCTCCATGCTCTTATTTTCCTTTTCTTATTTAATTATCATTAATCTTGTAAATATCATTTCCTGTTGTTGTAACTGTATCTGTATCTATATGTTTATGTATTTTCTGTAATATGCTTTAGCAACAGTGTATTGTATTACATTCATGCCAATAAAGCACTGCTGAACTGAACTGAACTGAGAGAGAGAGGGAGAGAGAGGGAGAGAGACACACGAGAGAGAGAGGGAGAGAGACACGAGAGAGAGAGGGAGAGAGACACGAGAGAGAGAGGGAGAGAGACACGAGAGAGGGAGGGAGAGAGACGAGAGAGGGAGAGACACGAGAGAGGGAGAGTCACGAGAGAGAGAGACACGAGAGAGAGAGGGAGAGAGACACGAGAGAGGGAGGGAGAGAGACGAGAGAGGGAGAGACACGAGAGAGGGAGAGTCACGAGAGAGAGAGAGACACGAGAGAGAGAGGGAGAGACACGAGAGAGAGAGGGAGAGAGACACGAGAGAGAGAGGGAGAGACATGAGAGAGAGGGAGAGACACGAGAGAGAGAGGGAGAGACACGAGAGAGAGAGGGAGAGAGACACGAGAGAGAGAGGGAGAGAGACACGAGAGAGAGAGGGAGAGAGACACGAGAGAGAGACCCTTTGAAGTGCCTTAAAACCCAAATTTGTCCAGATTTTTTTCCAAAACCAGAGCAAAATAGCTTTGTGTGTGTGTGTGTGTTCTGACCTGTGTTAGCGGAGCTGCTGCTGAGTAGATCGTTGATAATCTCGGCGTGAATGAGCCTCATCCTTCGCCTCTCGGCTGCAATGCTGTACTCCATCTGTTCCTCCTGAGTACGAGGAATTATTTGCTTCAGCTGCACCTGCACACACACACCTTTTATTTTATAATAGTATCAAAAGGAAATATCATTAGCTCATAGAGATGTTACACTTCAGGGACAAAAAATGACTTTTTAACTTAGATCAGTCATTTTCTGTCAGATGCACAATAATTTTCATCTTCCCTGAGCTCACCTAAATGGGTGAGACTGAAAAAGTGTGTGTGTGTGTGTGTGTTACCTTTCCTGCTTCAGTGCGACGAGCCACAAAGGTGGCAAAGGCATGACACACCTTCCACTGACGATTACTGTACAGATCCTCACAGCTCACTACTATACCCACCTGAGAAGAAGACACACACACACACTTTCAGTTTTCACAGTCAGTAGAGAATCTGGTACAAATCAGTTGTAAAACTGATAAAGATCCATGCGCTGATCGGAGATCAATTTCCCATTTCCCCTGAAATGGTGAAGCAATTATATTCTGGCACCTCACTGCTGCACCATTTAAGATGGAATGGATAAATCATATCTACATTGCAACTGCTATTTTGGGCAAATCACTACACTACGTGACATTTGTTACTGTTTCAGAATCATTGTGCTGCTCCACTGAGCTGTAAGAGGGAGAAGAATAGAGCCTCTGTCGCTGCTGGTCAGCACTGCAGAAACTGCACTATGTAACTTTTGGAGTAGAGTAACACACCACCGAACACCCTCCATCTCCCCTTTGATCTCAGGTCAGTGCTGTACAAGTGAATCGCTTTAAGGTGGAACGGAGAAGTCAGATAAACAGCTACGTCACTGACCAAAACAAGCAGCTGTAATGCAGGTAGGTGTGTGTGCATCTTTGATAGTTGATGCATGTGGTGATTTTGTTTGGTCACAAACCTCCATACTGGACGTGAAGGCTCTGTTGACTTTAGCTTTGATATTCACAACCTGCCCGACCCTGCCGGAAAAACACAGGACACAACCTTTCCTTTCTCTGCCATTATTCCATCACCTGCTCTCATTACTGCTGCTGATATTACAGTAAAAGAGAAATGAAGAGTTAAAGGTGCAGTCTGTCACTCTCCTCTGCCAAAAAGCAGGTTTAGGGCACAGGTAAAAAAAAAAAAAACAGGTTTAGTGCACAGACTCTGACACATCCAGGCCACTAGGTGTCAGTGTAATAACAATCTCAACCTCAACTGGAGCACACCACTGATCGCCCCTTTAACAGAAGAAAAAGTCTCTTACCCAATGGTGTGCTCAAAGTGAATATCGTCCACTGAAGCGGTGATACAGGAACAGCCAGCATGTCTCTCAGCTGAGGACCACAGAGGACTACTTTAACATACCGTGACACTTACACATCTATGAAAACATTAACTGTGTATTGACTTCAGTACAGATTTAAATATCATTTAAATATCTTTTTGTGAATATTCTTATTCCTTCAGCTGATAATTCTGCAATTTTAGGTTAAGAAATTGTCACTAAACTAGTTCTCAAAAAAAAAACAACAAACAGAATTCTCTTATATATCTACAATAATTTAATAAGGACGATGCAAAGCACTGAATAGCACCCCCTTGTGGAGCAGTCTCTGAAGGTGAGTGAGTGTATTTGTGAGTAAGTTACAAGCAGGTTCCACAAGCCAATTTCTCCATTTCTACATTCTCATAATAAAACAATATGAAAACACACACACACACACACACACACACACACACACACACACACACACACCAGAGAGGCAGGCGGTGGAGTCCATCCATTTAAGCAGCTGTCCGGCGCTAAGCTCTCCACAGTGGTTCGCGTGGCAGGGCAGGACGATCTGACTCATTTTAACCTCTGTGGGGTTTCTGTACGGCTCTCCATTCTCCAGAATCAGCTCCGGTTCTTCCTGGAGCTCCGGAGGACTGACCCCTCCCTCCATCACCAAAGCTCTGTATACAGAAAAAGAGGGGAATGACCACAGGAGGGATGTATTAGTAGAGGTGGTATGTATGATCACACTGCCCATATATACAGTGTTTTAGGGTAATATTGGTGAAAATACTGTATGTATATAATCTGTTTGGCACCAGGACACAACCAGGGAGTGTCACTGGCACACAGCTCCACACAGCAAGGGTCCAAGGGTCCTGGGTTTGATCCTCGCCTCGGGTTGCTGTCTGTGAGGAGTATGGTGTGTTCTCTCTGTGTCTGTGTGGGTTTCCTCCGGGTGACTGTCTGTGAGAAGTGTGGTGTGTTCTCCCTGTTTCTGCGTGGGTTTCCTCCGGGTGACTGTCTGTGAGGAGTGTGGTGTGTTCTCTCTGTGTCTGCGTGGGTTTCCTCCGGGTGACTGTCTGTGAGGAGTGTGGTGTGTTCTCTCTGTGTCTGCGTGGGTTTCCTCCGGGTGACTGTCTGTGAGGAGTGTGGTGTGTTCTCTCTGTGTCTGCGTGGGTTTCCTCCGGGTGACTGTCTGTGAGGAGTGTGGTGTGTTCTCCCTGTGTCTGCGTGGGTTTCTTCCGGGTGACTGTCTATGAGGAGTGTGGTGTGTTCTCACTGTGTCTGCGGGGGTTTCCTCCGGGTGACTGTCTGTGAGGAGTGTGGTGTGTTCTCTCTGTGTCTGCGTGGGTTTCCTCCGGGTGACTGTCTGTGAGGAGTGTGGTGTGTTCTCCCTGTTTCTGCGTGGGTTTCCTCCGGGTGACTGTCTGTGAGGAGTGTGGTGTGTTCTCCCTGTGTCTGTGTGGGTTTCCTCCGGGTGACTGTCTGCGAGGAGTATGGTGTGTTCTCCCTGTGTCTGTGTGGGTTTCCTCCGGGTGACTGTCTGTGAGGAGTGTGGTGTGTTCTCTCTGTGTCTGCGTGGGTTTCCTCCGGGTGACTGTCTGTGAGGAGTGTGGTGTGTTCTCCCTGTGTCTGCGTGGGTTTCTTCCGGGTGACTGTCTATGAGGAGTGTGGTGTGTTCTCACTGTGTCTGCGGGGGTTTCCTCCGGGTGACTGTCTGTGAGGAGTGTGGTGTGTTCTCTCTGTGTCTGCGTGGGTTTCCTCCGGGTGACTGTCTGTGAGGAGTGTGGTGTGTTCTCCCTGTGTCTGCGTGGGTTTCTTCCGGGTGACTGTCTATGAGGAGTGTGGTGTGTTCTCACTGTGTCTGCGGGGGTTTCCTCCGGGTGACTGTCTGTGAGGAGTGTGGTGTGTTCTCTCTGTGTCTGCGTGGGTTTCCTCCGGGTGACTGTCTGTGAGGAGTGTGGTGTGTTCTCCCTGTGTCTGCGTGGGTTTCTTCCGGGTGACTGTCTATGAGGAGTGTGGTGTGTTCTCACTGTGTCTGCGGGGGTTTCCTCCGGGTGACTGTCTATGAGGAGTGTGGTGTGTTCTCTCTGTGTCTGCGTGGGTTTCCTCCGGGTGACTGTCTGTGAGGAGTGTGGTGTGTTCTCCCTGTGTCTTCGTGGGTTTCTTCCGGGTGACTGTCTATGAGGAGTGTGGTGTGTTCTCTCTGTGTCTGCGTGGGTTTCCTCCGGGTGACTGTCTGTGAGGAGTGTGGTGTGTTCTCCCTGTGTCTGCGTGGGTTTCTTCCGGGTGACTGTCTATGAGGAGTGTGGTGTGTTCTCACTGTGTCTGCGGGGGTTTCCTCCGGGTGACTGTCTGTGAGGAGTGTGGTGTGTTCTCCCTGTGTCTGCGTGGGTTTCTTCCGGGTGACTGTCTATGAGGAGTGTGGTGTGTTCTCTCTGTGTCTGCGTGGGTTTCCTCCGGGTGACTGTCTGTGAGGAGTGTAGTGTGTTCTCCCTGTGTCCCGTCTTGCGCCCAATGATTCCAGGTAGGCTCTGGACCCACCGTGACCCTGAACTGGATAAGAGTTACAGATAATGAATGAACGAATGAATAAAATTCACTGATTTCTCATTGGACACGTGAACCAGAGCCCTGCTTATGTGTTTCTGATTTATATTATAGGGAAGAATTAATGAGCTGTTCACTTGGACTTCAGTAATCTCGAGGAAAGTATTATAATCTGCTTGAGCAGGAATTCAGGGCGCGAACAAGACCAATCAAAACTCTTGGTTTTGCCACAGAAATATAATATCTGAATGTTCAATGTAAAATCGAATACAAGGATTTTATTATTATTCTTTCTACAGTGGCACTCTTACAGACCTACATTTCTTTTAAAAGACCTCAAGGACACTGCTGCTGTTATTTATTAAAATTTACATCCATTAACTTCACTTCTCATTAAACTGCAGTCTTTGCATTTTGGAGCGTCTGATCCTTTTATTATGGAACTGAAAACTACTTTTACAAATGTACGCATTGTTTTCCTGAGTTAACATTACAGCTAATATAATGTGGCATATGCTTTAGGTCAAAATTCATCATAAATCAATGATTCCAGTTACGAGAACTGTCTATGAGGGACCTTCAGAGGCTTCAGACGCCTGGTTCCCCTCACCACAACTGTGAGCTACTCTCCACCAGCGAGGTCCAGTCGATACCGAACCGTTCTGCGTGAAATTGTTCACATTTGCAGTTAATTATTCAGAACATTTGAACAACCATTTGATGCTCCTCTTTAACTGTAATATTTTCTTACTTGTCTCACATGATTTGTGGGCTTTTAGCCAAGATTTAATGGAAAACGTTGAAAATCAGCCCCACTTTCAAGGTGTTTTTGAGATATATTTGAAGATTTAACCTCATTGCTGTTGTTTAAAGAGCTGTGACCAGGTGCGTGTTTCTGTAACTAATAATAAACCCTTTATAGCTGTGTCTTCTGAACCATATTTCTCAACACATCGAAGCATTTTAGACAAAAAAGCCTCTGAAATATCACAGTCTGTGTTTGTAATGGAAGCTTAATCACGAATAAAAGCCCCACTGCTGCTTACTGCGCAGTTAGGTGTCCTTAAAAGGTTTTAAGGTTATACATGTTGAGGAAAAGTAGTATGAACTTACATTTACGTGGAGACAGCTGACTCAGTTCATGACGACAGCAAAAACGGACAGTAGACGTCTCTGTGGTATTTTCTAAGGTAATTTACCAGTTCTATCCCCGTTCAAGGGTTCTGTCACTTCTCCAGGGTCCAGTAATAGAATAACATTCCCCAACACCAAGTGAATGCACTTGAAGCGCCACCTACTAACGTTTTTTTGGGTGGAGCCAGCCGTTGGTATCCAAACAATTCTTTTAAGAGTCGATTCCCCCCATGCAGTACCATTCATTTGATGAATCGAATTGTCTCGTTTGATTCTTTGAATCCAAATCTGTGCTGCAGAATCCGACTCTTATGACCACGTTAGTAACGAGTCAGATTTTACACCCGCCCCCCGAATACAAATAATATTATTAGACTAGAATCGCATAAATGTTTAATAACGTTAACGATATAGAAGTTAATTCCATTAAATAATGTTCCCCAATGTCTAAATACATTCAGCTTGATTCAGTTCGGATCTGTGAATAGACAATGAATCTCTGCCTCTGTAACCACCCCCTTCACCACCCACTTTTATTTTGAAAGTCCTAGCCCTAAGTTGACGAGATTGGTTCCTTTCACTCAAGATACATCTTTTAGTGTATAAACAACACTCAAATTACTTGCTGAATTGTCCCTGGAGTTGATATTCATAAAGAATTTCTCTAAAAAATATTGTGAGATTCCACAAAAGTGGTCATGTTTAAAATAGTTTTCTGCAGAATCTGTGATATTTCCAGACCACTAGTGTGCTTTTATAACACAGATTAATAATTAATAATTAATTGAGGAGAACGGCTCCTTTAAAGCAGGAGTATGTCATTTTTGTAGAAAGCAGAGAATGTACGCTTTTAAAAGTATTCAGTAGAAAAGTGTAATTTTTTTTCCAAAGAAACTCCCACAAATCACATGAACCTCCACTGCCAGACTACAGCTGGAGGAGTTCTGGCTTTGCAGCCAATTATTCTGGGTAGGATCTGAACCTGCCATCACCCGGAGCAGGAAGATATTTTTACAGAATTTGGAAGAATGAATAAATGTTACTTGATAAAGTTTTGCTTAAACAAACATAAAAGTACGGAGAGGAAAAAATGAAATAAAAAAAGTTAACCCAATAAAGCTGCGAGAGCCACGGCTAGTCTTAATTTTCATATGCTACACTACAATAGTTCATGGAGTTTTAGAGCATGAGTAATACCAGGAGGCAGAGCAGCAAGCTATTACTCAAGCCAAAGTCAATTTTATGATACTTTCTCTTTACCACAGGTGTGTTGATTGAGGAATGAAGCACAGTTTATCACATGGAGCTACATTTCACACTTAAGAATAGAAGAGAACAGAGCTCTGCTGGTAACATACCTTCAAAATAATGTAAGGCATACTAAAATCTTAATGCATCGGAATGTGTGTGGGTGACTTAAACTGGCTTAGGAAATTAATATTTTATTATATCAATAGATCCCACATGATCTTAAATCCCCATGCCTTACTTAAGTCGTTCCCACGCATTATTAAGTCGTCCAAATGCCAGAATATCACAGGCAGGGCTCATTAAGAAAGAGTACATGGATTCTCAAATGGCAAAGTGTCTAGTAAAAATATTAAAAGAGTCTATTAAAATAATAATAATTAAATTGTAAAACAAAACGATAAAAGAATTGTAAGGTAATACTTGCGATTCTACATTCTTCAATGATTGTAATACATTTAATCTCTGTCCGTGTCTCTTTAAGACAATCGCAGACAAACCAGAGAGAGACCCTGGCCTTGTGTTGTCTGTGACGTAGCCGGAGTTTTATCGTGATCCAATTGGTGGGCGAAGGTGACAATCAGCGCGTAGCCCGCCCCCTAGGTCTCCTCGCTCCTCCCCCTCTAGCTGCAGTCATGTTGGGCTGTGGCGCTGGCGGAGAGGAGGGCAGTTGCGTTGCGCTGCAGGTCGGGGAGCTGTGACAGATGAATTGTTGAAGAAATTAAAAATAAAAAACGGAGAAAAAGGGAAGCGGGATCTTTCTCCCCGTGCAATAAACGACATGTTTCCGAAGGGCAAGAGCTCCGTGGTGCCATCGGACGGCCAGGCGAGGGAAAAGTAAGCGTTTATTCGCGGTAAAATGTCGTGTTTATGCTGTGTGTGTATGTTTTTCTGTGCCTTCTTCGACAGAGCCTATTGTTAGCGCCGCCTTGGGCTCCAGCCTTACCCTCCAATCCGGCTGTGTTCTCCATTCTCTCCACTTTTCTCCTTCTTTTCTCCACCTTCACGCTTTCCCCCACCCTCTCTTGCCTTTTCTCCGTCACACAAACGGATGCATTTGGAGGCTTTTTTTATGTTTTATTGCCTTTTAAATGAGCGACTCTCCCTCTCTCTCTCTCTCTCTGTGAGAGAGAGACATGGCAGCCGTGTGTGTGTGTGAGTGAGAGAGAAGGGAGTGGGGTTCTTCCCATCTTTTGTGCTTTAGTTTTTATTAATTTGCTCAGCCTCTGTCCCCCGTGTGTGGCTCCTAAACCGCTTCCCCGTGCCCAGAGGCTAACGGACGGACTCTTTAACGACACACTGGCCCTGTTTCTACTGTTTCATTTACTACACGGTCTACCCCCTTTTTGTCTGTTCTTACGTTTATTTGATCATTTTCTACTTTTACCTTAGCACCGAATATTATTATTTTTATCTTATTCTCTAAAGACACTGGGGCTGTTTGTTTAAAGGCCATTTTAGCTGCAACTACATTTTCTTCTGTTTTTTTTGGCACTAAATACACTGTACACCCCTAGTTTTACCTTCAGTCTTAAGCTAAATACATTTGTATGCCTCTTAAATTAATTAATATTATTTAAACACATTTGTTTTTATTCATTTTAACATTTAATTTGTGTTTTCTTTTAGCTTTAAATACATTTCCCCTCTTTTTTTATATCAATAAATTCATATTTAATGTGTCTTAGTAACAACACATTGGACTAGTCTCACTCTTTGTATTTACCTTTTTTAAATACACTGCATTGTCTTTAAACGTTATTTAAGCACTGACCGTGTCCCTGAGGATTAAAGGAGATGAAGTGGAGGTCTTATTTATTTAACAGATTATTATTGTTGGTTATTATTATTGCTGCTGGTTGTGTTCGTGCGGTTCCTAATGTTGTTGTGTTTTTATCTGTTGCAGACTGGCCCTGTATGTTTACGAATATTTGCTACACATTGGTGCACAGAAGTCTGCTCAGACCTTTCTGTCAGAGGTAAGGATTGTGGTGTATTTTGTGGGGGGAGGAGGAAACTATTTAAAAACCTCAACGTCCCAAAAACAAGTAGCTCTCTCCTGAATGACAGCTTTACAGCTGCCCTTACCTGTAGTGCAAGTTAAAGAAGCCACTAGTCATTTTCTCCACACATCCTACTTTCCTTTGTGAAACAGCAGCTACACTGACACCTTGTGGCCTGGTTGTGTTTTAAAAATGGCCGCCACAATGTGTGGGACCCATTCTATGGACCATAAAAGGGTGCATTTGGGCGCCGTGAAACAATCGGATTCTTCCTCTCATGGGAGTTTCATTTTGTGAGGGTAAAAATGTGGAAATGCCTGTAGTTAATGTAGACCAACCAGAAGCGACCAAGCGCCTTTGTGCTGTGACATCATAACCACGACTGACACACTGTGTTCCTTATTCAAGTTTTAAGACAGAAAGTGTCGATATGTTTGTGTCTCTGGGTCAACTGTCGCACTACATCTCTGAAAAGAGAGGGTTTCCTAAATTTTTCTGTCCTTCTAGAGGTAGCCTCCTATTTTTTTAAAGTTTGTGTTCATAGACTGATGTATAACACAGTTACCGCTGGTGATGTGTGTCAACTTTTCAGTTGCTTTTCTGCTAGCGCTAAAAGAGTAATTGTTTTTGTACTGAAATTGCATTTTCATGTCGCGAGAGCTGGAGATGTAACTATAGCCTGTGTTGCGAAGAACAATGTCTTAACGGGTTTTAAATGGAGACGTTTAGCTTCTGTAACAGATTTTGACCAATCAGAGACAGTCGGACCCTGTGCTGTGGACTGACTGACCGGCCGGGTGATGCTCTATATGTAGCACTCAGTAACACGTACCTGTACCTTGCTCTATAGCAAACACGTGCTGTTAAAATCTGTTTACGACAGAACTAAAATATTATTATAGTTTAACAGTTCATTAAAGGTTTTCCACACACTGTAATAGACTCAATCCCCCAAAACTGTGGCACATATTCCTTTTGAGTGTGTGTTGAAATAGGCCTGGGGCGTCCTGTCACAAACACTAACCTTTCTTCTTTCCTCTCTCTCATCTCAGATTCGATGGGAAAAGAACATCACTCTGGGGGATCCTCCAGGGTTCCTGCATTCCTGGTGGTGGTGAGTTTAGACTAAGACCTTTTTACCCTGTTGATTTAGAGTGGAAGCCTGTGTAAGACGGATGAACTGTAGGATGAAATGTATGGCCATGTTAGGTTTCTACACTTCGCTGTTGTGATCTGATATTCAACGCACTGAAGTGAGGTTCGCCTGCGTGGAAGAGCTGGGTCCAGTGGTAGACAGTGTTACAGATTTGCACAGGGTGACTTGGTTTTTCACAAGCAGTGTTTAGGTGGATAACTCCTTCAAAATTAGGAGGAAAGCTTGTTTTTATAGTGGGAAGTCTTCAGCTTCAGTTTCATCATATATTTATACATTCATTCATTTTCAGTTACTGCTTTACCCTCATCAAACACTACTCAGGTTTCTCCTAGGGGCAAAGAACCAATGAACGCCCCCCGTTATAAAAACTGTGACCAGTGTAGAGGTCTTCTCCGCTGTCATCTGATCCTGGTTATTTTATTAGTTACAGCAGTGACAGTCTCTTGTTTTTTGGATGAAGCTGTATTTCACAAAGTGATATTAGCCAGCTTTAACCGTTTGGACCAGTCTTTGATGCCACAGTGACCCTCAAATTTCATGTTGCTGTTCGTTCTGTCTCTGACTTTTCACTTTTTAATGGTGAAGATGTAAAATATTCTGGCCAGGAGCCCCCAGGCTGTAGAGAGTGTAATAACCCTGACTTGCTGAATTTAACCCAAGTTCCAGAGAGCACTAGCACACTGTAAACCATCCAGGGCAGTGTCTGGGGTCGTATTTGCATGTGGTGATTTCTCCAATGTGAAGTGTAATACTGAGAGCAGTCAGTAGACAGTATATCCTGCATTTTGAAAGCAGACGTAAGCAGCTGATGCCCTGTTTTGTCTGTCACAGTGTGTTCTGGGATCTTTACTGTGCGGCTCCGGAGAGGAGAGACTCTTGTGAACATTCGAGCGAGGCCAAGGCCTTCCATGATTACGTGAGTATTCTGAGTGATTGGAGCTATTTTCACCAGCCTTTATGCAGACAGTGATCGATCGCCAGTTTCGTGCTCATCCTCTTGACTTTGGACAGGTTTGGAAATTCTGACATAGTCCAGGGCTAGGCTTAATCCCAGTCCAGGAAACCAACCCCAATTTCTTTTCTTTTTGCAAGGTATTCATGAATGGAGCACACACAGTTTTCTTCCTGTTAATGTTCATAAGTACAAGCCCACACAGGATTCATAATCACCTCATATTAACTTCTGCAGACTGATTTTTACACCGTGTGTTTGAGGAATTTCCAGTGTTCTCCCCCTGTGTAAACAGCCCTGTTCAGAACGCCCGCTTTCAGCACCTGTTCCTTTAAATGATAATGAGCCGCTCGCTGTTCACCCCGACCCCGAGCGCACAGCAGTGAGGAGCGAGGAGCAGAAGCTCTGGTTTTTAGCCGTTTTCACTCTGTTCTCTTTCTTCTCCGTTTTTACTCAGTGCTCTTATTTCTCCGCGCTCGTTGTGTCTGTTTCGCTGAGTTTAACCTCGTCTTTGCGCGCTCACATAAACACGGGTCCAGCGCTGTGATTGGACAGACTCAGACGAGGGGACGGGGCCATTCTAAAGTCTCTGCACTTGACGTCAGAAGCGGAAACAGATTGGCTCGTTTTATCTCACCTTTTCTGACTTTAGCAGATCACAGAAAATGGACCGGGTGGTCTTGTTTCACAGTGTGTGTGTTGGTGGGCTCCAGATCCACACATTAATGTCCACATGCTCTGAAAGTTATTCTTTCATTTTATCTGTTTTTAAAGAAATCAGTTTCGAACTGGCATCTTAACGGATGTAAGAGGTTTCAGATCTATATTAATTTTAGATTATTATTCAGATGAACCTCTCGTGTGTGACACCTGTCACTAGCTAACTGTAATCTAACACTGTCTGTAATTATTCACAGTAATGGTGCACAGTATATAGCACAGGTGACATTAATTAAGATCATTTTACAGTCTGTGTAATGGTTGATCTCTCTTTTTAATTAATTTCCTTTAGCTGTTTTAATAAATGTACATGACCTCCTCATCCTTAACCAGAAAACTTGTTGACTCCCAACTGTAGTTTGTGCGTTTTTTTTATTAGCTCTGCTATCGCTCACAGTAGGAATCGCTGCCACTGATAAGAAACAACGAGGGCTGTGACACCCCGCCCAAACAGCCAAGCGCTGTGTAAGATTACCACCACCCGAGTTAAACTTTGGGCTAGGACCAGACCGCTCTGCTGTTCCCCGAATGGGAGAATGGATTTGGAGCCTGCTGTTCCTTCAGCGCATGAATGGTGCTTGTATGACGAGGTCAATCAAGTGGGTGAATGAACTTAAAACCATTTATGCAAATGCCATTGATTGGGATTCAAGTGAGTGGAGGGAGGTCTGTGAAGTGAATTTGTTTCGAGGACGTGGCGTTTTAGAGATTTCTGCTGGCTGTGGGCCTTTGTGGATTTTTCCACAAGGGAACACTTTTTTTTTCTGCATGTTGTGGGTAATTAATTAAAAGCAGGGCACAGCCATTCAGAAGGTGCATTGTGTGTCCAAATTTTAGTAGACGCCCTGTGAAATTAGTGAATTTAGCTTTTTTACGATGTCAGTTGAGTACAAAAACTTGGTATAATCTTCGTAAAAAAAGCAATTAACAAATTGCAGTGAGATGCTTTTGTTTTTATCTGAATTTCTAAGATATGAATTTTTAAAATCTGAATATTTCACCTTCAAGTTCAAAACACAGAAAAAAAAGCACTTAACATTGAAATTTTGAACTGATGCTAACGAAACCCAGCCGAACAGCTTAAAAAGCATCGGTTCGGATATTTTCCAGAGTTGCCCTTTCACACTTGTGGTGCCCTGGCGGAGATCGTCCGTGTCAGAGCCATTCTCACAGCTGGAAATGTTTCTGCGTGGTGTGTGTAGGCATGCGGCAGTGTGTGCAGGGCGCACGGTGTGAATTCAAGGTGAAGTATCCGGAACATTAGCGGGTCTATTCACACATGGGCTCACTGTGACCGATTACGGCTGAGCCTTGGTTTCTGTTTTCCGAGGAGGCAGCTATGAGGGGAAAGCAGCATTTGAACCCAGATGAAAGTTTATAAACCAGCTGTTTAAGACTCTGTCGTCCATGATCAATCAAATCAGCCATCGTTCTGACCCATTACTCTCATTAGTCAAGTAATGAGGATTATTACAGAACAAACGTGTCGGAACAAAGCTTAAATAAGTTGAATATCACTTCATCGATCGGTGTGGTGCACAGCCCAGGAACACGAGACAACACTGGGCTTAAGCTGGTGTGTGTGTTTTTATTTTTTTATTTTTTTCCTTCCTCTGTAAAACTCTATAGAGGAGCTCTGTGTGTGTAAAATGTATAGAGGTGAGGTGTGTGTGTGTAAATGTGTATAGAGGTGAGGTGTGTGTTTACAGATGTGAAGGCTGTGTGTGAGTATAGAAGTGAAGTGTTGGTGTGTGTGTGTAAATGTGTATAGAGGTGAGGTGTGTGTGCGTGTACAGATGTGAAGGCTGTGTGTGAGTATTGAAGTGTTGGAGGTGTGTGTAGAGGTGAGGTGTGTGTGTGTACAGATGTGAAGACTGTGTGTGAGTATTGGAGTGTTGGAGGTGTGTGTAGAGGTGAGGTGTGTGTGTGTGTACAGATGTGAAGGCTGTGTGTGAGTATAGAAGTGAAGTGTTGGTGTGTGTGTAAATGTGTATAGAGGTGAGGTGTGTGTGCGTGTACAGATGTGAAGGCTGTGTGTGAGTATTGAAGTTTTGGAGGTGTGTGTACAGATGTGAAGGCTGTGTGTGAGTATTGAAGTGTTGGAGGTGTGTGTAGAGGTGAGGTGTGTGTGTGTGTACAGATGTGAAGGCTGTGTGTGAGTATAGAAGTGAAGTGTTGGTGTGTGTGTAAATGTGTATAGAGGTGAGGTGTGTGTGTGTGTACAGATGTGAAGGCTGTGTGTGAGTATTGGAGTGTTGGAGGTGTGTGTAGAGGTGAGGTGTGTGTGTGAGTATAGAAGTGAAGTGTTGGTGTGTGTGTAAATGTGTATAGAGGTGAGGTGTGTGTGCGTGTACAGATGTGAAGACTGTGTGTGAGTATTGGAGTGTTGGAGGTGTGTGTAGAGGTGAGGTGTGTGTGTGTGTACAGATGTGAAGGCTGTGTGTGAGTATAGAAGTGAAGTGTTGGTGTGTGTGTAAATGTGTATAGAGGTGAGGTGTGTGTGTGTGTACAGATGTGAAGGCTGTGTGTGAGTATTGAAGTGTTGGAGGTGTGTGTAGAGGTGAGGTGTGTGTGTGTACAGATGTGAAGGCTGTGTGTGAGTATTGAAGTGTTGGAGGTGTGTGTAGAGGTGAGGTGTGTGTGTGTGTGTGTACAGATGTGAAGGCTGTGTGTGAGTATAGAAGTGAAGTGTTGGTGTGTGTGTAAATGTGTATAGAGGTGAGGTGTGTGTGCGTGTACAGATGTGAAGGCTGGGTGTGAGTATTGAAGTGTTGGAGGTGTGTGTACAGATGTGAAGGCTGTGTGTGAGTATTGAAGTGTTGGAGGTGTGTGTAGAGGTGAGGTGTGTGTACAGATGTGAAGGCTGTGTGTGAGTATTGAAGTGTTGGAGGTGTGTGTACAGATGTGAAGGCTGTGTGTGAGTGTTGGAGGTGTGTGTGTAGAGGTGAGGTGTGTGTGTACAGATGTGAAGGCTGGGTGTGAGTATTGAAGTGTTGGAGGTGTGTGTAGAGGTGAGGTGTGTGTGTGTGTACAGATGTGAAGGCTGGGTGTGAATATTGAAGTGTTGGAGGTGTGTAGCTCTGTACAGACGTTAGAGTTGTTTGTGTGTAGACGTTTATAGAAGTGTGTGGTGTGTTTATGGATGGATCTGTACAGAGTTTAGAATTGTGTGTGTGTGTGTGTGTGTGTGTGTGTGTGTGTGTGTGAAAGTGTATTGAGGTGTGTGTGTGAATGTAAGTAGGTGTATATAGTTGCTGGTGCATTGAAGTGTATAGAAGTGAGGTCTGTTTGTGTGTGAAGAAGTGTGTAGACGTAAGGCGTGAGTGTGTGTAAGTGAGATGGGGGGGGTGTGTGAAGACATGGACTCCGTTAGAAGGGTATTTGTGTGTAGACTTGGTGTGTGTGTGTGTAGAAGTGAGGTTTGGGGGTGTTTTAGATTGTACAGAGGTTAGATTTGTGTGTGTGTGTGTGTGTGTGTTGGGGGGGGGGGTGGTATGTGGGTTTATATAATGAGAAAAGGCCTGTCGTTTTCTCGGTGGTGTCTTTGTTGGCGCTGTGGTGGGCTCTGTCTCTGGGGGAGGTGAGGGACGGATGGAGGGATGAAGGGTGGGGGAGGAGAGGAGGTTGGAGCTGCGGTGTTTTAAACAGAAGCCATGTTGTGTTCCCGTTGAGCCCCAGGGACAACCCCCCTCAGGGCTGAGGGGGGGAGGGGCGGAGCCAGAGAGTGATTGATGGGTGTCACGAAGCCAGTGGGTAAGCAGATTGTGGAGGAGGAGGAGGAGGAGGGGAGATGCAGAAGGTTTTATAGAAACTGTGTGTGGGTCTGTTTAGGATGGTCTTGTACTGTGAACTTACAAATAATGTATCAACACAAAATGATATTCACTGTAGACATGTTTGATGTATCAGTATTTCTTTATTGATTTTACACCGGAGCTGCAAAATATTATTGGATCAAACGCATCAAAAGCAGTGAGTGCCTTGTACAATCAGGTTAATCCTTATAAATAAAATCAAAGTATAAAATTAACCTATCACAAGCACAATTCAGAAACAGACTAGAGCTGAGCTGTTTCTGGTATTCAGCGATCATTTTAAAATTGCTGTGTTCAAGTTTGTGTTTTCCACCAAGTGAGAGTCTTGGGATTTTTGCTGACGCCTGGTTGTGATGTGATTAAAGTCTAGAGACGAAAGTCTACACCTCCAGTCAGTAACTGTGGGTCTATGAATGTGGTACCAGTCTTTGTCTCACCCCCAGTTCAGTCTCGTATGGAAGGCACTGCTCTGAAAGTTGACAGGATTGGTTCCTCAGGTGTGTGAAGTATGAAAGCCTAATCGTGTGAATCTGTGTTTTCGAGACTGATTTGGAGCGCTGCTGTTTCAGCTCAGAATGCCACTCGATGCTTATTTCACTCAGGGTATGTGTTTTACCACGTAGACCGCACCACACGCACACACTAACAACGTTGTTCCCTCCTAGAGGGGCTTTTTAAACGTTTGTCATGTGCTGCCTGGTGTCTGGTTAGAGATCTTGTTTCCTAGTGTTCAATACGTAGTGACTCCCAGAGGACAGCGGAAACAGCTAGAGCTCAAATAAACAAACATTACTCACCACTGCCCTCTAAAGGTGTCATAACCCAGCCTTAACCCAAACAGAGGGAAATCGTTTATTGAGGCTGCATTCTTTTCGTTGTTGATGTGAACATGTACAACTGTAGAACGACTGCGGAAAAATTAGTGCTAAGATTTATGCATCTGTACGATTCTGTATAAATTCAGGCTTAGAAAAATATCTTTATTGGAGGCTCAATATAATGCATTCATTCATTCATTGTCTGTCAGCGCACACTGTGGAGGGGGCGACACACACTCACACCTACGGACACCTTTGAGCCACTAATCCACCTTCCAACGTGTGTTTTTGGGCCCGGTATAAAACATGAATAACATTTATCTAGTTTTAAATGAATGATGGACATCTGTTCAGTTTTTTAAAGCAGTTTGCAGCGTGGACACTGATATCCACACAATACAACAGACTCCAGAGCAGCAGGTGAAGATGTGAGGACAGCAGCAGACGGTCTGTAACTGTAGAGCAGATAAATGGAAGGATAAGGGGAATTACAGCACACAGTGAAGAGCAGAACTGCAGGGAAATACAGTGTAAATTGTGCTGAATTGATCAGGTTGATCTCTGTAACTCTACCCTGGTCTGGAGCAGCCTCTGAATTATGGCATTTGTTGTTTTTAGACCAACTGTTAAATATGAAAAGTATTTTTTCCCGAGGTTACAGACAGCGCTGTGTGTATTCACACTGGGCTAAAGGGTTTGTGTAAATATGTGCAGCAGCAGTGTGCGCAGTAACTGATTGTTAATGCTTGTTAATTGAGCTCCTGCCGAGTTTTATTTCAGCTCTAATCAGATCTGTCTGATTCGTTCATTCAGAAACTCCAGTTTGATGATACAATAGGATCGCAGTTCTTTAATAAGGTTATGGATGTGATCAGCTGTTTGACATCAGAGATCTGTGATTGTGCTATTGCTGTCAGGACAATTGTGAGAGAATTAATTGATGTTGAGATAAATATCTTTGATGTTTGAGGGAGATGAAGGCAAGCTATGATACAAATCCAGTTTTGAACCTTAGTGAAAACTGATTTGACGCTGTTGTACTTTTCTCTCATTTTAAATTACTCTTTTTTCCCCTTAATTTTGCCTTAAAATCTTTGGTGTGAAAGTGTTAATACATTTTTTATATTATTTTTACTTAATACTGTTGTTTAAAAAATAAAGTAAGTGAAAATCAGATGTTTTGTTTTCTCAGATATTATTCAATCACAGTGGCGTTTTTAACTGGCAGCTTACACCATCCAAAATGCACCAATTTTCTGCTCATTTAATTTTACTCAGAAAAGGTACATGCCCACTGCAGCAACTGAGTATGCAGAGTAACTGTATGTAGGAATAAACCAGAATTTCACAGAATACACTGGTTTTAAATAGGAAAAGCTATAGTTTAGAATTATAAATATATTTAGATTTCAGCTGCAGCATCTCATACACTGAGACGTGCCAAAATTCGGGGAAAACCACAATCCCCCAGTAATCACAGTGGATAAATAAATTTAAATGTATATGATGTTTAGGTTGATGGTGAATTGACTTTTGAACGTCGCTGCTTGCTTCTGCACCCTGCTGTGTGTATTTTGTTTTTAACCTGTGTGTCTGTGTGTTCGTGTATGCTGAGTGTTTAGTGTGCAGTGTGTGTGGAGTCCCCTGTCTCCTGTGTGTAGTATTTCACACCACTCTCTCACCGGCTGCACACACACTCCTTGAGTTGGAGTGTGACCTGCTGCTGAAGGTGTGTGGTGCCTCTGAGGAGAGATCAGCTCCGTTTTGCTCATGTACAGATTGAGGAATTTTGCCGTTGTACATCAACAAAGCTGTTAATATAACTATGAGCATTTCACTTTTGTACAACTCCCCTTTAAACCCAACACCTGAGATTCCAAACTTTCTCACCGTAGACTAATGAGGTTTGATCAACCAAGACATGTCTGAAATGTTCTTTTCTAGTTTTACACGTCTACGTCAAAGCTGTCAATAACAGATAGCGTCACCAGGCCTAGTGCCAAACAGGGGCAGGAGGGGTTTAAAGCTCCTAGCATTCGTCTGTGGAGCAGTGGAGTGATGGTCATCCATCTAAGACCTTTTGGATGAATTGGAGTGGTGTTTGTGATTCAGAAATGATCACCCAACATTATTACCTGACCTTACCAATGCTTTTGGCTGAATGCAGTCAGATCCTTACAGAAATGTTCCAACCGCTAGTGTAAAGTCTTCCCAGAGGAGGAGAGGCTGTTACTGTGGTAATAGGGGAGAAATTACCAGCTGACATCCATCGTATCAGAGGAAATGCTTGATGAGCATGTGTCTAACCCTTGCCAAGTCCTAGGGTAGCTAACTGCTGGCCGTGTGGCCCTGGCTCAAAGCAGAAAACAGGGATAAAACGAGTCGTTCTGATTCTGCTCCGCATCTGACGTCAAGTGCAGTGACTTTAGAATGGCCCCGCCCCCTCATCTGAGTCTGTCTAATCACAGAGCTGGACCCGTGTTTATGTGAGAGCGCAAAGACACGGGTTACGAGCGCGGAGAAATAAGAGCACTGAGTAAAAACGGAGAAGAAAGAGAACAGAGTGAAAACGGCTAAAAACCAGAGCTTCTGCTCCTCGCTCCTCACTGCTGTGCGCTCGGGGTCGGGGTGAACAGCGAGCGGCTCATTATCATTTAAAGGAACAGGTGCTGAAAGCAGGGCTGTTTACACAGGGGGCGTATTCTATTGTGACGCATGATCCTTGCTGTATTTTGAGCAAAAGAGTTCACAGATGTTTCATGAAGTTCCCTTGTGAAAAGGGGGAGAATACGTCCCCTCTGAGGATTGAATCAGGAGTGTTTTGGAAAAGAAAACCCTGAACAGTGCAGTGGTGTGATGCTATAAAGCTGTGTTTGAGGAACAGGGCGTCAGCTGTACTCTACAGCAGCGTCTGAGTGTCAGAACTGATTTAGGATCATGTTACTCTCAGTCTGGAGCTGATCACAACACGACCACAGGAACAGATCCAGGATCAGTGCTATCTCACTGAGAGAGGCTTTTGAGAGACTTTAAACACCCCCCCCCCCACCAAACCACCACCACTCCCAGCAGCTTTGCCCACAGTGTTTACACCTTAAATTTATTCCCTATCAGTGTCATTTTACAGAGGAATTTAACACAACAACAAATGTCCAACACGAGCGAAACGCTAACAAATCCACGTACGATATGAAGTTAAGACTAAGGACAGTTCTGCTTATAGGTTTTTGACTTATTGAAAAGGTTAATCTTCTTTAGCCCTCATAAAGGGGCGTTATTACATAGGGGCATGATATTATGGTATAATCCCTTCTTCATTTCCCTTCTTCTGTATCTTCTCCTCCTCAGAGTGCAGCTGCAGCCCCCAGTCCGGTGTTGGGGAACATGCCACCAGGAGAGGGGATGCCCGGGGGTCCCATGCCTCCAGGATTCTTCCAGGTTAGACCTTCCTTCAGCGTAAACGGGCATTTGCTGCTTTTCAATACGGTGTGTTTCTGAGAGAGGATAAAAGCCTAGTCCATGCTAACACGGGTAAACTGGAAAACACTTGTGTTTCGGCTACGCTCACAGTTTCAAAAAGATGATGGACGAGGTCAGTGGTGAGGATGTGGGTGTGTCTCACCTACGACTCCTGAGTATAATCTGAGCCACCGAGTTTAGCGAGTCAAGCTAACGTTAACTAACACCAACTAAAACAGGCGAAGTGAGTGTCCTCACCCTGTTTACCTCCATGTTACAGAGGCTCTTGAACACCTTTCGTTGGTGTCCTTACATGCCCATATTGTTGGAAAAGCGCCAGTGAAATGAGCTACAGATAACGGAGTGAGCGGACGGTCCTTTCCAAAGTGCCCGTTTAAAGTGGACAAATGTAGTCCATTTTCTGGATATTTTGGGATCTTTGGGCCATTTGTTCACAGATGTCCCACTGTACATTGAATGATTGCAGCCAAAAACAACACACCTTTTCCTCATTTTGCATTAAATTAAGTGCAGCTTCTAGAGTGTTGTCCACCATCTACGTCACAGGCAAGACGCCTATTAGAGTTTCCCAACACCGCTGGGGGGGGGGGGACCAACGGTCTTTTAAACCTTATTCCTTCAATTAGTAAGAAATAACATGTTTTCTGACGATCAATAAACACAAGTTAGGAACTCAAACTCCACTGTATTTATTTGTTCGACACTATCACAGAGCTGCTGCTCAGCCTTTAAGAACAAAAGGTGTTTTCTGATTCCCGGGGTTACTGTGGACTAGGCCTCAGCGCGAATCATTCTGAAATGAGAGTATATTCTTTCATCTGAGCTTTAGTTACTTGAAACTTTCATGAATCTGAATTTCAGCCTTAGACTTTAGATAATTACAACACTACAGATCCTTCAGGATGTCAAGGCTGTGTGTTCCCTCAGTTTAATCATTTGTAATATTCCCTCAGGTCAGAGGTGTTCAAACCCAGGTGAACAGAGCTTTTTAGACAGTTAATGTTACACAGAAAAGGAAGTTTGTTAGTTAATATTACACAATAAAAGTCCTGGTCCAGTGGGATGATTGGACCTGATTGTTTTGTTCAGGTGCTGAGGATGTTTCTTAAACGACTGGCCACTGGGCTCCGGAGGAACGTTAGCGTGGCTCTGCCTCGGTTTAACCCTGTGCATCCTCTGAGAAACTAAGCGCTCCCAGAATAAGGCCTCGTGCTGTTGAAGAACGGCAGGGAACAGTTTTCTATGAAGGGATTTAATTAGTGAATTCTTTTTATATAAACAGTGGGAATAAAAAGTTGTGGTGTTTTATGCCTTGAAATGTTTAAAAAATAAAATCCTACCTTAATATCTTTGGGTGCTTTGTACTGTGCTAATCACATATTACTTTGTAAAATATTTTGCTGGTGTTTTTCTCTGTGATGAGACTAAAGATTGGTAACAGTTGTTGTGTGTTCTCTCGGTGAAGCTGTGCTTTTCTCTGTTTTGTTTTGAGTCTGTTCTCTACTCTGCGTTATTCACCTGTTCCGGTCTCAGTGTGGCTCTGGCTCGGCGCCTGCAGCTCTGGGTGTTTTCTGCTCTTTTTTATTTTTATTTATTTATTTTTTTGTTGCCTTCTTTAAATAGCCTAATGCCTAACGCCTCCTTCCCCTCCTCCTCTCTCCATCTTGCTTTATTTCTCTTCCTCTCTCTCTCTTCTCTTGCTCTTTGCTTTTTCTTTCATCTTCTCTCTCTTATGTCTCTTTCACTATCTTCTCTCTCTCTCTCTCTCTCTCTCTCTCTCTCTCTCTCTCTCTCTCAGGGCCCTCCTGGCTCGCAGTCCTCTCCTCATGCTCAGCCTCCTAACAGCATGATGGGACCTCACGGCCAGGTAGCACCTCCCCTGCACTCGTCCGCACACTCCTCCCTTTTCCTCGCTCACTCCTTGCGCACTCGTTTTGTTCTCTCTCTACACCGACTTTCCTGAAAGCACTGAGTTCAGAGCAGAGTGTGAGGTGGTGGAGTGTGCATTACGTTAACACTCTTACCAGTGGTTAAAGGGCCCATGTTTATTCTCCTATTAACTCGCTGTTAATTAATATTCAGAATCATAATCATAATCACCTGATCACAGTCATTTATCTCAAATCCAAACAAACCAAATGTGAATGAAGTGTTTCTATTGCAGCTGTAAGGAGATGTGAAGGTGCTGAGTGAGTGGTCCCCTGTCTGTTTAGAAACTGACTTCTGAACGCAGAAGCATTAATATTAGTCACATCTGGAGTTTCTGTTTTCCCACCACAGCGTGTCTTTAAAGCGCAGACAGATCGGTGTGAAATCTCTCGTTCATATCGCTACAGTAACTTTACTCTGTGTTTACCGGCTCAGCACGAACCGAACCTGCAGGTTTTATTTTTCAGCGACTGAACACTGCATCACACCACATAGCTACCCTTCCCTTCACACTCAGTGCTGTAGATCATTTATTTCTAGTGACCGAACTTGCTTCTGTTTGCATTTACACCTCAGCTTCTCGCTGCATTGTGTTTATTTTTGGCGTCTCCAGTTCATGTTTCAGTTGGTTGATGTTGTTCATTATAATAGCGTGTGGGGTTTTAGTGTTACACCGTTAATGATCATTCACGACGATTTAAAACAACAGGACACAAACAGACAGAACATTGCTGCGGAAAAGTGAAACCAGTGGGTCTTACGTGTGCCCAGAATGAGGGCTTAAACAAAAGCAGCGATGGGAAACGCCAAGAACATCCCGGTTCTGTAGACTCCGCAGATGAGCACCTCGTACAGTGCTTTTAGGAAAACGAATCCTGAGTCTGAAAAGTTGGGAGTGGGGTTAGAACTTTTATTATTTTGCTAAAGTTAAGAGTTTCTGTTCTTATTTTGGAGGAAAAGCAGATGTGGGTGTTAATCTTAACCTGTTGTTTGTTGTAGCCTTTCATGTCGCCTCGTTTCGGCGGAGGACCGAGACCCCCGATCAGAATGGGCAACCAGGTGAGACCATTAATATTCCCTCCGTACACAAATCCCCCTCTGCTCATGGGTTATATTCACTCCGGGAGTTCAGCTTGTGCTGTGTGTTCTGTTGAAAGGTAATAAATCACAAATTGAAGCTGTGAAGTAGCTGTAGAAAAATGTACTGACCTTCTTTCCAATGGTGGTGAATGAAACCAGGCGTCTCATCGACAACAGAAATATAGCACGTCGATCACTCTAACCCGCCGCCAGTGACCGCCACCCGTCTACAGAGCTTTGTTTGCAGTGACGATGACTGAAAGATATATTTTGCCTTGATTGTACAAGTGGGAAGTGTCATAAATTCTTTCACTTCTCCTTGCAGCCTCCAGGGGGCGTTCCTGCAGCACAGCCCATGCTCCCAAACATGGATCCCAGACTACAGGGTGAGAAACAATTTATATTTCACTCTCTCTGGTTTTGCAAAACTGCTGTCATCAGTGGCACATCACAAACAAGCGCAGGTCTTTCTCCTGCTTGTAATCAGTGAGTGTCTGTGACGCCTGGGAATTTCCTTCAAAGACCGAGGCATTGAAATGCTAAACTTCACTGTTCCCTTTGTGAGCTTTCAAAGTCTGAGAGGGAGCTGACATCACTTTGTGTGTATTATCACTTTTCCCTTTGTGTTCACTCTCACTGATCTTTATCCCTCTGTGATTTTTAAAGGGCCAATGCAGAGGATGAATGTTCCTCGAGGGATGGGGCCGATGGGCCCTGGACCCCAGGTAACACCCCTTGCGTTCCATATTTCTTATTTAATATAACATATTAAATAATTAACATTTTCATATTTAAGTTTTATTTTTTTGGACCAGCTTCTAAAACCGCCCTTGATTCTAGTTCATCATTCAGCCATTGAGAGGGAAACACACTGAGTCAGAAGGGATTTGTTGTTGTTGTTGTTTCTTTACAGTGGTGGTGATAGAAAGCAGATGTGCTGAGGTCATAAAACACACATGTAGCATATTATTTATTGTCCACACCCACACCTGTCTTTTCCTTTGTGCTGTTGTAAGCCGTGTTGATGGCAGTAGGGCAGATGTAAACCTTACAGCCTTCCTGCAAAGACCTCTCTGCCGTTATTAATATAATTTTCATAACAGTTATTAGGCTAAACGCTACTTTAAACGGTCAAAGAGCAATGATTTCTGCGAATTTTAATTAGTTACCGATGTCGTAGCTCCTTGAGCACCTGCTGCAGGTAATGGTACTGTTGTCTGCGGCTGAAAATAAGGGACAGTCTGAGAATCTTGGAGCTGGGTTGTTCTAGAAGGAGCATCACTGTCCGTGTTTGTGTTGAAAGAAAAATAACTTCTGATTGCAGAATTTCGGAGGTGGGATGAGACCCCCACACAACTCCATGGGTCCAGGAATGCCAGGAGTTGCTATGTAAGACTCTACTCCCAACACCCCCCCCCCCTTTTTTTTGATGTTCAGTAGTTAAACTGAATCATACACGTGATATAAATACACACTGTAAAGTAGTGTAAATACATATAAATGTTAAAAAGATGAACATCCTCATCCTTTTTTAAATATTGTTTGAAATTGAAATGTCTTTTTGTGTTTTTCAGGGGTCCTGGAAACGGCAGGCCACCGTGGCCTAACCCCAACGCCAACAACGTGAGTCCAGCTGTAAAGGACTTAACACTAATTGCATAATAATTACAAAATAAAGTCTATTGTTTTTATTAGAGGGATACATTAATTACAGATGAGTTTTAGTGGGTTATAAAAGGCTGAAATGTTCCTGTGATGTTTTCAGATGCCCTACTCCTCGCCCTCTCCCGGGGCCTACGGGGTAAGTACAACACTCTTACATTTTAATACTTTTTCAAACACTCTTTATTTTGAGAATACTCTCAATTTAATCATAGGTTTAAAACGTATGTGATTTTAAAGCGTGTTTCTGAAAGGTCTTTCTGGAGGTGGAAGGTGAATTGGATTCTTTAATATAAAACAAACAGTAAGATAATATCGGCTCATGTTATGAACCAAAGCAAGTAATAATTCTTTCACTTGCATCCAGTTTCAGTTATAATTCAAAAATAAAATATTTAATAAAATAAGTACATTATAAAATGTATTTATGTAAAATATATTTAAAATAATTTTAGTCGAACAAAATTTATAATTTTTTCCATTTAATGATGACCCATATCTGGATAAAGCCCTTGAAGATGAATGAATCATTTAAAGAATCAATTGAAATTGAGTGATTCAGACGTTTGCTCGCCCTGTGAAAAGCCCACTGAAGTTTTCTTTGTCATTGTTTTCCCCACGTTTACAGTGAGCAGTGGATCAGGATTAAAGTTGATGGTAGAAATTCTAACCTCGGGTTGTTTTTTAGAGGCACAACAGCTCAAGGAACTGGCTTGTAACTCACTCACTCACATACTCACTCACATTTAGCAAATGCTTCATAATGGGGTCTGTAATTGTTTTTGACTGTTTTGTCCGTTCTCATGCAGTGTGTATGCTGCTGCGACGTTGCGATTTCTTTAAATCTCTAAAGTATTACCTTTTTTTCTAATAGGGACCTCAAGGAGGGGGGCCCCCTGGGACTCCTGGAATCGTCCCGAGCCCGGCAGGTCGGTACCCTCCCCAAACTGAACTCCATCAGCTTTTAGTGACTCGTTAATGCACGTCGGCCATAAAACGGCAACATCACAATGGTTTTGTCTCTTTCTTTCAGACTCCAACAACTCGAGTGAAAACCTTTACACCATGATGAACTCAGGAGGTGGCGGACGAACTAACGTGAGTCCTTTAAGCGCTTCAAAACAAATCGATTTAATAGAAATTCAGTTATTTGTGGCTGACTGTGTGGATGGGGAGGTCCTCCTTCTTTAATCATTGCACTCTACATAGACATGAAACTCGAGGGTCTGAGGAGGGGGCGAGGCCATTCTAAAGTCTGCACTTCATGTCAGAACAGCTTGTTTCACAGTGTGTGGGTTGGTGGTCTCAAGGTCCCCACTTTAACGGGCACATACACTGAATAAGGGATTCTTACATAATGTCTTCTTTAAAATATATGTACGTCTCTGTCTCTAG
The DNA here is from genome assembly GCF_029633855.1 of Hoplias malabaricus. Lineage (NCBI taxonomy): Eukaryota > Metazoa > Chordata > Actinopteri > Characiformes > Erythrinidae > Hoplias > Hoplias malabaricus. The sequence continues at coordinate 41,286,813 of NC_089813.1, forward strand.
GTCCATAAGCTCAGCGCTCTTCTCTGTTTACTCTGCCACTGATGTGAGTTAAACCCCCTTTCTTTCTCTCCTGTTTAGTTCCCCATAGGCCCGGGCTCAGAGGGCCCCCTAGGGGCCATGGCCGGAATGGATCCGATGCATATGAATGGAGGTTAGTCGTTTTAAACACCTCATCTTTAAATCTGAATGAAATCTGATCTCTGCTGATAAGTAGTTGTCGTAAAACAAGATCCAGCCGCGGTAGACACTGATACCTTTCCACTGAGAATCTGATGTGTGACGGCCTGCTGTTTCCCTGCTGTTTCAGGTTCTGGAGATTTGGACGGACTTCCGAAGGTGATTGATTTTCTTGGCTTTGGAGCAGCTTTAAAATGATGTGTCTGTAATTTCTGTTTGCAGTCAAGGTTTCCTTTTCCTCTTAACTCTTATTGATGATAAACCTGTGTCTGTTCATTGAGCAGAACTCCCCCAACAACATGAGCAACATGAGTAACAATATGGGCACCCCCAGAGATGATGACGCTGGAGGCAGCTACCTACACTCCTTCCAGAACGAGAACGTGAGTGTCAGGTTTTGTGACGTGGCCTGAAGCCTGTTTGTGTAACCACCCTCACGAAGCCGAGTCGACACGCATGCTGTGGGCCACTGATTGTACTGGATGCGAATGTGTAACAGCAGAATGAGGGCATTCGATAGAGTCATTTATATAAACGCTGTCCAAAGAAAAACAGTTATCTCTGTGTTTGTAGATGTTTAGTTTATTACATCATTTGATCACAGCAGCTGTCCTTCACATTTGTGTGAGAATCGGGACGAACGGACCAATAGAAATGCTCCAAATTTACGTGGAATAAAAACTTTCCGTTCTTCCGTAAAGTTACCATTTTGAAGATCCACGTTTTTTTTTTTGTTTGGACAGCGACGATCTACAAATGAATACTGTTTGAAACGACTAAATTAACGTGAAAATGGATTGTGGATTTAAAATGGCTGAGTTTCATTTGAATTCACTTATAACTTTCTACCAATGAAGTGTTCAATAGGTCCTCACTATAACCGTAGCCACTATAACTTTCATTATGATCAGAGCCATGTCCTGTACGTTATAAATAGCCTACATAGTTTTATAAATAACAAACACTCAATAAAATGTACCTTTTCTAACGTCAAATAAAACAATTGATTTTAGGGGGAAAAAGTGCATGTGTTTAATGACTTTTTGTAACTGCAGTTGACTTTACTGCTTTTCCCGTGTCCAGCGATTTGATTGGCTCTTGTACTGAAGGGCGGGACTTTATCTGTAAACAGAGTCCATGAGAGCTACAACCGATAATCGTTCCCTTCTTATTAAAGTTTCTGGTTTTACCTCAACGCCGTCGTCCCGAAAGTGTCCCAAAAGAGCTTTTTTATTGGCCCAAGGACAGCTTAAGTTTTCTCAACACCCTTGACTCAGAATGGTTCAGTCTTCATAGTGATCTCAACAAAACGAATAATGGAAATCTTCATATCCCTCAGAATGTGTCACTTCCTGAAACTATTATAAAATGACCTGCGGGATTAGGAGATCATATCCGTACCCACAACTGAAATTCCGTTCTGATTTCTACTCTTTTGATGTGCTCTGTTTGAATATGGAATATATTGGATATCACCATCTGTTCAAACATCTAACAACGGTGCACCCTTTCTCTTCATTTGTGTTGTTTTTGTTGTTGTTGTTGTTGTTCCTGCTGCTTTTTTTCCTGCAATTAATTTCTCTTTCCCTCCCTCTTTTCCTCCAGCAATACTCTCCCTCCATGACCATGAGTGTGTGAGAAGTGATTCTGTGCCCTGGGGAAACACTCACAGTTGGCCATCCATTACAGAGAGACACGGAGAAACATGTACAGGATCCTCGAGGCCACAGCAACTGCCTCTGCATTCACCAGTGGTCTCCTGCAATATCACTGATTTTTCATTATTACTTTTTATTATAAACATACATCCAAACCCACCTTCCCCTTAACTACCCCCCCTCCACCCCCCCGTCCCACCCTTGAGATCAGACGGAAAAGCCAACTCTGACACCAACCTCCTGGAACTGTTCTGTTTTTGGTTTTACTTTAGTTTCTCTCTCTCTCTCTCTCTCTCTCTCTCTCTCTCTCACAAAGAAGCCCAATTACAAAGAAGGAGCAAATTATGGTTCTGAAACGATTGCTGGATGTTGTAGATGCTCCAAAAAAACAAAGAAAACAAAAACAACAAGAGGAAACGACATCCTTCACTTTTGTTCTTCAGAAAGTCTGCCATCCTCAGCATGGTTTACGTCCACCCTCTCGACACTGAACTCATACGTGGCCTTGATCTCGCCGTGCGTTTTTATTGCCTTTTTAAATCATGGTTTACGTTTTTGTTTTTTTTTTCTTCCTCCAGCAAAAACACGTCAGATGTTGATGAATAATGGCTTTTCTGAAAGGGAAGGCCCACCGCTGTAGTTTAATTCTTGACGTTCTTGTAGTTTTTATTTTTATTATTGTTATTGTTATTATAATTATTGTTGTTTTTTGGCAAGTATTATAAGCAGCTGCTTTCATGGAATAACAGCATTGACTTTGAGCTCCACGTTGAGGAAGAAAGCAGTCCACGTCTCTTTATTTTTCCCTGCACTGATTCCATTTGCATTGCTCTCGAACTGCTGTCTCAAAAACCCTTTTCTCTGAAACTCTGAATAATTCATCGGTCCAATCAGAGCCGGATGAGAAAAACTACCTACGAGTGATGGACTCGAGTGAGAAAACCTCCAAACACACACACACATATATACATACACACACACACGCCTCTTTGTCTCTCCCACTGATGTGTTTGGCCATTTGTAGCATCGATTACTTGTCATGCTGAATTTGTGATGGTATACAGTACCCATATCACGTGTTTTATTTTTGTTTTTGTTTATTTTTTTATCACTACCATGTGCCTCAATTGTTTTTATTTTGATAATGGTTCCAAAAGGCCTGTCATTCAAAGTTGTAGCCCTCCCCTCCCCCTGAAGGAAGGAGCTGGTAGAGTGTTAAGATTTGCTTTGTGTTAGGCTTCCGCCGGAGGGGCGCCAGACTCACTCATATTACAGGTAGAATCGTAAGTTATTCTATTTATACAGACCTTTGGTAATGGTTCTACATTTAGAAGTTGTTTTACACTGCTTTTGTTAGCTTGTACATCATACTTTGGGCAAAAATGCTTGTTTATATATTGACAACTAAATTATTTGGCTCCTTTCTGAGTGTTTTTTTGTGTCATTTTCATACGAGCCCTCGTGGAGATATTGTGAGGGGAAACGTCCCGAGCTCAGGACTGAAGACTACCTTCAGGGAACAGACAGGGCACCGTCCACGTGAGATTTGGACAGAGATATCATTTTTATTTTGAGCTCTCTGCTTCATGTGTCGGGGGCCGTCAGGAGGACCCCCCCCTCCTTCCATAGACAAGCATGACATGGTCTGACATAAATATTTGACTCTTGAGTTTCATGTATCTGAAATATATTCACATCACATTTTAATAAACTTTTTCTCTGTGTTTTTGATACATTTGCATTTTAAGAATACTCAGTTTTGGGGACTGATTTTCTCACGTTAAAAATCTCTAAAATTCACTTTCGGTCAGTTCTGAGGTGCGTTAACAGTAGGGTGATCGTTGTGATTCTCTCTCAGACTCCACTCGACGATTAAAGGTCTTTACCAACTTTAGCGGTGTATTCCGTGAAGCCTGGCTGCTTCAACGATGACCTACGTGACGTCAAACCTGAGAAGGCCCCGCTCCGGTGATTCCAGGGAGGCTACCCTGACTTACAGGAGACGAATTTATAAACGAATATGTTCGTAATTATGGCTTTGCAGTGTTTAGGTCTGAAGCACCTCATGGAACTGGTGTAATCTCTCATATATGGTCGAGGGTAGCGCCACAAGGCGGAGCTTTTTCTCACATACTCTCTCAGTTTTACGGACTGCTCCAGAAGGGGGTGCTGTTGTGATTCTCATCGATGACCAACCGTCCTGGTTTGAATCTGAAAGCCTGTCGTTTTGAATTTTGAACATCCCCAAGACACAAAAGCTGTTGTTAAAATGCAAATTAATGATGTACACAGTGAAAATAAATGTGGTGTGTGTGTATATAGGTTCAGTAGGAGGACAACTTTCAATTTAATGTCAACATTTTCTGAACCTTTTGTTTTGAATCACATTCAGAGGCATTCAAGGCCTTCTCCACACAACTCTGGCACCAAAACAATTGGAGTTAGGCCCCGCCCACTGATTTTTACTGACAGATTTTATGATTTCATGGTGCGTGGCAGCGGAAACCATGAAATAAATCATAAGTAAATATTTTTTTAAATGTTCATTTTATTCTGTGTGTTAAATAACAAAGTACTTAAAGCAACACTGTGTTTTTACCTTAAAATTACAGCTTCAAATTCATTGTGAATCCTCACTGATCTGTAACAGGGAGAACAGAGCTTTTGTTGTTGCTGCTCAGGGTTCAGCACTGCAGAAACTGCACTATGTAACTTCTGGAGGAGGGTATGAAACCACCCCCATCCCCACAGATTTCAGTGAAGGGCTGTAACTATGAACTACACCAGGGAGAGCCCCAGGAGTGAAAGCTATTTCAGAATTAAATAATTTAACCCAACATTTAATTCCAATTTTCTAGTGTTCCTTTAACTAATGGTTATATGGATATTATTTGAGCCTTGATTTAAATCTCATGGTGTGTTCAGTGTATGGTGCAGGTCTAGGGATGTGTTACTCATTCGTGGACGATGGTAACCGGTTCCCTCTTGGAGATGGTGACCTCTCTTTCGTGGCTCGTTCCTGTGTTGGAATAAACCGTCAGGACGTGAGGTGGGACCTGTCCAAGTCTTATATTTAAAGAGATAAACATGAACCAAGGTGTGTCCATGTGCTCCACTTTGCTGCTGTACTGTTACAGGCTGTAGCTCTCTTGCTGATGCAGTTTGTGTTCTCTGTCCTTTAGAGATGACAAGTCATTGACCACAGGGCTGCTCTTGTCTGAGTATCTTTGGCTGGTGGTTTGCCTGTAGCTCTGCATACTTTGTTAACCCCTTCCCCCCTGTTCCTCAGTGCTCAGGACCCCCACAGAGCAGGTGTGACGTGGTGGTGGATCATTCTCAGCGCTGCAGTGACACTGACGTGGTGGTGGTGTGTTAGTGTGTGTCGTGCTGGTGTAGAGTGGATCAGACACAGCAGTGCTGCTGGAGTTTTTAAACCCCTCAGTGTCTGGACTGAGAACAGTCCACCGACCAAAAACATCCAGCCGACAGCGTCCTGTGTCACCGATGAAGGACTAGAGGATGAGCGACACACACTGTGCAGCGACAGATGAGCTACTGTCTCTGACTCTACATCTACAAGGTGGAGCAACGAGGGAGGAGTGTCTCACAGAGTGGACAGAGAGTGGACACAGGGTTTAAAAACTCCAGCAGCACTGCTGTGTCTGATCCACTCTACACCAGCACAACACACACTAACACACCACCACCACGTCAGTGTCACTGCAGCGCTGAGAATGATCCACCACCACATCACACCTGCTCTGTGGGGGTCCTGAGCATAGCAAATTGGGCTAATAAAGTATGCAGAGCAAAAAAATGGACTAGAGTCTGTCAATGTAAAACTGCTCCAAAATGCTCCAGTATGGTCCCTTAGCACTACTTCTGAAATAAAGACCTAATTTGTCTGAAAAGGAGTGCTGAGTCCAAGCATGTTCTCACCTTCACTCCCTTAGAGAGCCTCAGAGTGGTCATTAGACCTTTAAAACTAATGAAGCTCTGGTTCTGAGCTGGGCTGGGCCTTTGGATGGTGAGAGGTGAGAGCCTGAGTCCAGAGAACTGAGATACAAACACAGGCTAAGGCTTAATGTACACGAGGGAGAGGAGAGCACAAAGGGGGAACAAAATAATGAAAAACTATGACAACAAAAGACTGATTTCATAAAAATGACTAACAATGTTCGTGACTCAGTCAAAATAAATTTGAATACAGAGTTGCATGAACCAGTTAGGGGAGGGGTGTTTATGTTCTTATAATCCTCGTGAAACGGCATTTAATGATTCATTATGGAATGTACAGGATGTTTATATAAATATCTTGAACCGCAGCTCAGATTAAATTCACCTTTTTACACATATTCTCTTTGGCCCCTGCTCCTCCTTCTGTCTCTGAGCTCTTTAGGGACGACCTGCTGCTTCTCTCCTCCATGACTCTCGTCTTCTGCCGTGTTAGTGATGTGTTTGTCCAACTGCAGTGTTTGGGAGAAACAAACCCTTTGAGAAAGAGTCACAGTCCTGAGGTTTAGTGTCTGAGAGGTTTGATTCAGAAGGAGAGAATGCTAAACTGGTCAAGGCCGGAGCTGAGGAAGTCTGTGTACATTGTGTACAGCTCACAGATGGATTGTGGGTGGATTTCTTTAGAGCCTGAAATGTTCATGTAAAAGCCAGAGACAAGTTATTATGTGTATCAGCCATATTTTGTAGACTGTAGATTTTTGTTGACTCACTCACTGACTCACTCACTGACTCACTCACTCACTCACTCACTGACTCACTCACTGACTCACTCACTCACTGACTCACTAACTCACTCACTCACTCACTGACTCACTCACTCACTGACTCACTCACTGACTCACTCACTCACTGACTCACTCACTCACTGACTCACTCATTCACTCACTGACTCACTCATTCACTCACTGACTCACTCATTCACTCACTGACTCACTCACTGACTGACTCACTCACTCACTGACTCACTCTCTGTCTCACTCACTCACTCACTGACTCACTCACTGTCTCACTCACTGACTCACTCACTGACTCACTCACTGCCTCACTCACTCATTCACTCACTCACTGACTCATTCACTCACTGACTCACTCACTCACTCACTAACTCACTCACTCACTCACTGACTCATTCACTCACTCACTCATCTAGTGATGGTTTGGAACTGCACCACGAAGGGCGAGATTTCTTACATTCTCACTAACTTTTTTGGACTGTTCCCCAATGGGGTGCTATTAAGGGCTTCACATCAAACACGTATTCTTTTTTTTTTAAGCGACCTTCGGTGCTAGAAAGGCACTATATAGATGACATATCTATAAGAGCTCACTTAATTCAGGTTCATTACATATTTGAAGAGTGAATTTCTCTTATAGGATACAGAAAGTAAAATTGGAATTAAAAGCTAGTTTCTGGGTTCTTTTTATTTATAATTATTATTATATTTTTTTTAAATGTATTTATTTATTCCTAAGTTTTTGCTGTATTTTTTCCCCTCTGGTTTCATCTGTCAGTGAACCTCCCTGACTGGACATGGTGCCCCCAGGACTCCTGTGGTTCCTCTCAGGCCCGGGAGCCAATCCACTGGTTCTTTTCGAACTGCTGCTAACCCAACACCATTGAACAGCTTAAGGGGCTGGAGGAGAATGCAAACTGCCCAGATCAGGTACATCAGTTGAGAAATGCCTGCAGAGAATTTGAGAGGAGTGAGGCTAACTGTACTCTCTGTGAGACTTATGTAGATGCTCTTTAGCACACTATAAATCACATTTTGTTTCTGATGTACTGAGAAAAGTCTGTTTTCAAGGGAAAATGTGTGAACTGTGTGCTATAAAAACCACTTTAACACAAATTTGAACATGCAGATAAAAAAGAAAGAGGTTGTTAACTAATATTCTTTGGCCTGTAATTGACTGCAGAGAGTGCCACTTTGCTAAAGTCATCTTCTTTTCCACTTCATCCATTTCAGGGCTGGGGTTTTCTGACAAATGAGTGAGAATTATTTAAAAACACCGTTCCTTGAAGAAAGTCAGGAATTGATTGAGCTATTTCACAGTCACAGCCCGATAATGTAAATATTCAGGGAGACTGGAGGTATTTTAGTGAGTAAAATGTAAAGCTCCAATCCTAAAGGGAATAACCACAACCTTCAAGCCCTCAGACAGCATTGCACCAAGAACCCTACTTCATTTATAGTCAGTATAATCACAGGGGCTCAGTTTAAAACTGTGTCTAAAGGAAACTAAAGACTGTGTGTGTTGAGAAGTGCCTTCAACTTCTCTGGGCTCAGATGCATCTGGGATGGAGCATCGCCAAGTAACAGGCACCCACCCCCGTCCCCCCACCACAACACTGCTGTTGATTTCAGTGGAATGAAAGTCTTACCTGTGAAGCAGAGTCCGTTAGGGTTTAGATCACCTCTCTCTGAACTCACACACAAGGTTGTTAACACTTCCACAACGTTGAGCTCTTAGAAATGAACTGAGTGATGTTCACTTGCCTCCCCCACTCTCCAACATGTTCACACCTGCCTCACAATCAGATCCACAGACTCCACAGAGATTAAGGGTGGTCCGGTCTGGCACAGCACAAGCCTTTTAAATCTTTATTAGAGCAAGTCTTTGAGATTGCTTGAGTGTTATAAGAACATCCCCTCAGATGGTCCTCTCCTCTGTTAAAGGAGCACTCTGTCATTTTTTAACATTTAAAGTATCTAACCGTATAAATGAAAGTGATTGTTATTTTTGTATTAAAGTAGAACTCACAAGATGAAGGATCAAATTGCTTTGAAAACCCTGAATTAAGCCCTTTATGGGCGGCATGGTGTTGCAGCAGGTAGTGTCTCTGTCACAGCTCCAGGGTCCTGGAGGTTGTGGGTTTGAGTCCCGCTCCGGGTGACTGTCTGTGAGGAGTGTGGTGTGTTCTCCCTGTGTCTGTGTGGATTTCCTCCGGGTGACTGTCTGTGAGGAGTGTGGTGTGTTCTCCCTGTGTCTGTGTGGATTTCCTCCGGGTGACTGTCTGTGAGGAGTGTGGTGTGTTCTCTCTGTGTCTGCGTGGGTTTCCTCCGGGTGACTGTCTGTGAGGAGTGTGGTGTGTTCTCCCTGTGTCTACGTGGGTTTCCTCCGGGTGACTGTCTGTGAGGAGTGTTGTGTGTTCTCCCTGTGTCTGCGTGGGTTTCCTCCGGGTGACTGTCTGTGAGGAGTGTGGTGTGTTCTCCCTGTGTCTACGTGGGTTTCCTCCGGGTGACTGTCTGTGAGGAGTGTGGTGTGTTCTCCCTGTGTCTACGTGGGTTTCCTCCGGGTGACTGTCTGTGAGGAGTGTGGTGTGTTCTCCCTGTGTCTGCGTGGGTTTCCTCCAGGTGACTGTGTGTGAGGAGTGTTGTGTGTTCTCCCTGTGTCTGCGTGGGTTTCCTACGGGTGACTGTGAGGAGTGTGGTGTGTTCTCTCTGTGTCTGCGTGGGTTTCCTCCGGGTGACTGTTTGTGAGGAGTGTTGTGTGTTCTCCCTGTGTCTGTGTGGGATTCCTACGGGTGACTGTCCGGGAGGAGTGTGGTGTGTTCTCTCTGTGTCTGTGTGGGTTTCCTCCGGGTGACTGTCTGTGAGGAGTGTGGTGTGTTCTCCCTGTGTCTGTGTGGGTTTCCTCCGGGTGACTGTGAGGAGTGTGGTGTGTTCTCCCTGTGTCTGTGTGGGTTTCCTCCGGGTGACTGTCTGTGAGGAGTGTGGTGTGTTCTCTCTGTGTCTGTGTGGGTTTCCTCCGGGTGACTGTCTGTGAGGAGTGTGGTGTGTTCTCTCTGTGTCTGTGTGGGTTTCCTCCGGGTGACTGTCTGTGAGGAGTGTGGTGTGTTCTCCCTGTGTCTGCGTGGGTTTCCTCCAACAGTCCAAAAACACACATTGGTAGGTGGATTGGCGACTCAGAAGTCTCTGTAGGTGTGAGTGTGTGTCACTTTGTGAAGGACTGGTTGGTGGGCACTAGATCTACACAATAAGGTGGACATACAGTGAACAAAGTGTTTTTAAATGATAGTAAGTTAAACACTTCATGTAAACACTTAAATAATTTTGTATTTGTATATGTGCATATAACATGCAGCAAAAAACACTGCCCACCCCTGCTCCTTGCCTTTGATAAAAGTTAACCCATGTACCCCCCCCCCCCCGGTACCAACAAGATCACAACACACAAATCTCACCATAAACTGAACACTTTATTGAGAGTGAGACGTACACACGTGTGCCACAGCTGCTCTGCTCTGATCTCAGACCTAAACTACCCACAAAACATCAGCTTCACAGCCAGCAGTTTCCACTGTGAACTTCATGTACCGAAGAGAGCTGAGTCTTTATTGAACAGAGAGTTTACTGCCGGGTTTATTGCGTTAGCACAGGACAGAAAAATGCAGTGAAGATTTAAAGGCACACGGTTCAAAATCTGATTTATAAAAAAAGTAAAGCTTGGATCAATGCACCTTCGTTAATAAGAAAATAGATGACCACGAACGGACTGCAGCCTGTGATCTTAAACCATGGACACGGGGTGTACAGATTTAATATTAACACCTGCAGACATGATCAGGACTGTCCTGTAGGAACAAACCTTACCTCACCACTCGAGTGAAAAGGGGGAGTGCAGATGAAAAAAGATTCTATCATAAAACATTTTATTTTCTGATTTAATAATGTTTTTTTTTAAATAAAGAGTCAAAATTAGAGTCTGTTGGGAAATGTATCTTCACTGAGTTTAGGATAGTCATGTCTGGTTTATATTTTATTTAATTTTGTAGCCAGTTAATAATACACCATAAAACCCCTGTCAAACTGAGACATTCTCTTTGTGTATTACACAAGCCGCAGTTGTTTACAATTCGAATCAACGCGTCTGATCACAGCCTCTCTGTAATAAAACATGCAGTTGGTTAGTGCTCTTTAAAAACACTAACCCTATCCACAATGAGCTGATTCTGATAAAACAGGGTCTTATTTCCCACTTCTGTTCACAGGAACAGCACCCTCAGCTCCTCCAGGAAGGTGATAAAGGCTGGGTATCGGGGATGAGGTTGGGGTTCTGATCAGAGAATGATGCTGAGTGTCCTGGAATAATTCTGTATTTGTGTTTTTCACATCAGACTACAGAGGCCCGACGGTTTCATCTGCAATCATCACCAACAAACACATCTACAAAATGACTGAAGACTTCGCAGCATGTTCTCTATCAGAATTATGCGAGACAACAGCGATATGATACATGACATACAGTTGTTCAAATACACAGTCGACCCTCCGTATCCACAGCTTCCGCATCCTCAGATTCAATCAACCGAATGTTGGAAATCCTTGGGGAAAAACTAAAGTGTAGAAAGTGCAGTGCGCTGAAAGTTACTGCAGCCGCCCCATGACGTGATGCTCAGCGCACCTTCCTGCCATTTCACACATCCCCAGTCTCCCTCCAGCACTCGCCGTTAGAGCACTGTTCGTTTTCTTCGTTCCTTCATTAGAAGTGTCCTGAACATGTACAGACCTGTTCTGATCGTTATTCTCTAGACATTACATCCGTGCTTTTACAGCATTTCCATTGTACTTTGGGTGATCAGTGCTTTAGGGATGTGTTAAAGGAACACTAGGTAGTACTTTAACTTAAATTTACAGCTTCAAAATCATGGTGATGCTTTAGGCTCAGCACCGCAGAAACTTCACTATGTAACATGCGGAAGAGGGCTGATTTCAGGACAGTGCTGTAAAAGTAAATTACACTCGGCAACTGTAAGGGGAATCCTAGGAGCGAAAATATCAAATCTTACCTAGTGTTCCTTTAAAGTGTACAGAGGATGTGCCGAGGTTATACATACACACCGTGTCTATACAGGAGGTCCTCGGATTACGTCTGTCCCGAGTTACGATGTTTCGTGGTTACGACACATCTCCTATTCACTGTATAAACCTTGTTTCAACTTCAATGGTTTTGCGTCGTAAACGTCGTAACGTGAACTTAGGTTAGGATAAAATAAGTGCTTACAGTATGTTATTTACGTACAGTATGTACGTATGTTCCGACTTACACCGAAAATCGGTTTACGACACGACGTAGGAACGGATCAACGTCGTAAATCGAGGACCCCCTGTACAACATTTTATAAAATGGACTTGAGCACCCACAGATTTTGGTACCAGCTAGTTTTGGTACTGGAACCAACCCCACTGTGGATATGGAGGGCAGACTCCTCTTTACACACACGATAGTTGGAGATCGGACAATCGAGTTATCAAGGGTTATCAAAGGTACGGTTTCCCTCTCATCATCGATGCTTTAGTTCGACTTCTGCAGCACCTTCCTAACTTCCTCTGGACTGTAGCCCCATGGACCCTGTCCTCCCTGGACACAGAGAAAAATGAACAGAATCTGAGAAGACAGAGACATGCCCAAATTCAGGCAGCGTGCATTTGATTCTTACATTTGTGTTAGGGCTTTACTTTAGAGATTGGAACATTGCTGTGAAGATTTGATTAATTTTAAGCCACAAGACCAAGTGAGATCAAGTTGAAGGGTTAGTTCTGGGTCCACAGAGCCCTGTCACGACCGAGAACGCAGTTACTCCGCTCCAGAACATGTCCGGCTCCACTTACAAGTGAGTTGGTATACTATATGGACAAAAGGATTACACCTACAGGAAAACTACGGGAGTTTTAATGACATCCATTCTAAATACAGAGGCATTAATCTACAGGGTGGGCCATTTACATAGATACCTTAATAAAATGGGAATGTTTGTGGCACATTAGTATATGGGAGGGGGAGAAACTTTTCAAGATGGGTGGTGACCATGGCGGCCATTTTGGATCCAACTTTTGTTTTTTCAATAGGAAGAGGGTCAGCACCTGAAACTACGGTAACTGGAAGCCTGTGCTAGCATTTCTCCTGCGGTGTTGCTATCAGTGTGTGAAGAGTGGGAGAAGAGAGTTGCATTGACAATCAACACAATGGGCAGCACTTTGAACACATTTTATAAGTGCTCAGAGACTTGTAAAGTTAATTAAAAACCAATTTTTTTCTTGTGAAATTCCCAGTACGTTTGATGTGTCACATGACCCTCTTCCCATTGAAAAAACAAAAGTTGGATCCAAAATGGCTGACTTCAAAATGGCCACCATTGTCACCACCCATCTTGAAAAGCTCCCCCCCTCCCATATACTAATGTGCCACAAACAGGAAGTTAATATCACCAACCATTCCCATTTTATTAAGGTGTATCGGTATAAATGGCCCACACTGTAGAGTTGGTTTCCTCTTTTGTAGCTGTAACAGGTCTAGAACTAGAGCAGGCTTATGCGCTGTGGGGACCCCATTTAGCAAATTTTATGGACTGCCACTTTGTAGCCGAGTTGCTGTGGTTCCAGTTGTTTTTGGAATATCAAAAAGGGAAAATATTTCACAAATTGACTTGTTGCAATGAGTAAAATGCTTTAATTCTGTGAGTTCTTTGGAATGACGCCTTTTTTCACAAAGGGTTGTTAAACCAGACAAACAGGTGCTTGGTTTTATACACTTCTGGCAATGGGACTGAAAGAAATATGTGAATTCAATTATTATGCCCCAGTACCTTTTGTCCATACAGTGTATATATGTTTAGTTCTAAATGTAACAGACTGTGGTGAATGTTAACCCCCTTTACACGAACACACCTGACGTAACGTTTCAGAAGAGGAACATTTTCAGGATCTAGTGCCTGGAAATTCAGACCTGAACAGAATCTACAAATGATTGGCAGTTCGTCACATTGCTCAATTGCCCCTGAATTTCCTCAGTGCAGCAACAAATTTAAAACTTTGTGTCAGGCTTGAGACACTAAGACTTCAGCTTCTTTATCCTCCAACACTATAAACACTGTGTGACCTACTTCATCTGGGTATTAACATCTGGGCATTAACCACATCCTTCTGGACTTCCCACTGTGAATTGCCCAGTTGCACTAAAGCGCCCGCTACAGAAGAAGTGGATTTGAGACCCAGCTTTGTTTAATGTTTGAGCTCTCACTGTCAACAAACCCACAATAAAACACAGCCTGCTGCAACTGGATCTGACCCACTTTCTCTGTCACGCTTCTCCAGACACAAAGGCTACGTCCACAAGAGGACTTCTCAGTTAGATAAACGGACTAAAGGAGAGACAGATAAACAGACAGACAGGGACGCAGAGAAGCAGATACATAAATGTAAAGGTGAGAGAAAATCTTACTGAGATACAGCAGTGTGTCTATATCTCAGAGTTAAAACCATAAAAGAATCTCTGCTTTAAAGCAACGATAGCAGAATGAAGTCATCTTAAACTACACACTGTTACAGAGACAGAAAGATACTGTAGTCAGTGCCGTAGTCTGTGTTTATTCTGAGTTGGGCTCAGTGAAGGTGTTTATGTAAAGTACAAAGTACTCAAGGGCAAAGTTCCAGGACTTTCACCCTTCTTTTAAGTATTAACTCAGGAATAGGACGAAGGCCAAGCCACAGTTTAATGATGAATCTATCAGTGTCTGGACAGGTCTAAGCCTACGTCTGAGAATCGCGTACCTTATAGATGACTTTTCCTCCCTGAAGGACGTAGAGGCGCTCAGGCAGTGCTCCGTAACTGCTCGCTGTGATGTCACTCATCTCGTCCACCACCACTGGACACAGTGGATTTTCTTTAACCAGGATCTGAGCTGCGGTCAGTCGCTCCTCCAGGCTCCTGTGCTGCTTAATGTCCACATTGTTGCCATAGGCCCAGCCGTCTATTGAAAGATAACTGGAATATTAGGCCAAAATGTGCTAAAATATACAAAGCTATAACTACCCTCAGATAAATGCATTTACTCTGCCTTTTTACCATTTAAAATAAACATTCATTCATTCATTGTCTGTAACCCTTATCCAGTTCAGGGTCGCGGTGGGTCCAGAGCCTACCTGGAATCATTGGCCGCAAGGTGGGAATACACCCTGGAGGGGGCGCCAGTCCTTCACAGCGCAACACAGACACACATACACACTTTTGAGTCGCCAATCCACCTACCCACGCAGACACAGAGAGAACACACCACACTCCTCACAGACAGTCACCCGGAGCCGGAATCGAACCCACAACCTCCAGGTCGCTGGAGCTGTGACAGAGACACCACCTGCTGCACCACCATGGCGCCCTTAAAATAAACATATTATAAAAACATATACGTTTTCAGTGCATTAGCACATTAATGTTGGGATCTGTAGCCCACCAACCCACACACTGTGAAACAAGACACCCCCTGTCAGTGTTCTGTGTGCAGCCTAAATCCGAAAATGTGGGATAAAACGAGCCGCTCTGATTCTGCTCCGCTTCTGACGTCAAGTTCAGAGACTTTAGAATGGCCCCGCCCCCTCGTCTGAGTCTGTCCAATCACAGTGCTGGACCCGTGTTTATGTGAGAGCGCAAAGATGAGGTTAAACTCAGCAAAACAGACACAACGAGCGGAGAAATAAGAGCACTGAGTAAAAACGGAGAAGAAAGAGAACAGAGTGAAAACGGCTAAAAACCAGAGCTTCTGCTCCTCGCTCCTCACTGCTGTGCGCTCGGGGTCGGGGTGAACAGCGAGCGGCTCATTATCATTTAAAGGAACAGGTGCTGAAAGCGGGCGTTCTGAACAGGGCTGCGGGGTTTTGATCAGTCTGTATAGCCTCTAATTGGCGTCTAAATTTGATACAGTTTACATAGATCAGCCAAAACATGACAGTGTCATCCTTGTTTCTAACTCACTGTCCATTTTATAATTTCCTCTGATCATACAAGGGCACTGAAGTTTTACAATTACAGACTGTAGCCCCATGGTTCTCAGGCCTGTCCTAGTGGGCCTCTGCTCTGCATGTAGCAGTTTTCTCTTCACTCCATCACAGCTACTTAAGCTTGGGAAGGAGTTGTTAATTATCTCATTAGTTGGGTCAGGTGTGTTTGGAGCAGAGTAATCTCTAAAACGTGCAGGTAAGGGACCCACGAGGACCAGGACTGAGAAACACTGTGGTAGTCAGGTGACCACTGAGCTGAACCCGTAATAAACCAATCAATAGATATCTCTCTCTCTCTGTGTGTGTGTGTTTACCTGTTGCATGGGCTTCAGCGATGTAGATGATGAGGAAATCAGCCACACCCCCGAAGTCCCTGACGAGCTGCTTGAACTCGTCAAGTTTAAACAGGAACGGGGGTCAGGTACAGCTTCCAAAGCTCAGGACGAGTGGACGATTTCCTGTGGAGATAAGGCCGGGGTGTTTATGGATGTGAGTGATAAGGGAGTGTGTAGATGTTTGATCTGAGGCAGTAAATGGCACCCCACCTGTGGAGAAGTTCTTAAACACGAGCGAGTATGTTTTTCGAGTTACAAGCCATTTTCACATCAAGATTCTACAGGTGTGTTTATTATTGTCAGCTTCAGTTTGATTCAAACGAACCCTTGTATCATTGCCCTCTTAGTGTGGTGTGTTAAAGTAAGTGTGAACGCTTTCATTTAAACTCTGGTACATAGCAAACCAGTGGTGCCAACCCACACAAGAAGGTGTTTCTAAAAGAATAGTAGTGTGCTTCCCTTCAAATAAGAACTCAATACGAACCAATGGCACCTACCCGAAACCATGAACCCGAAACAGGATGTGAAGTCACAGGATGCAACACTTAACGAGCAGCAAAATAAGAGTGCACTGAAAACAGCAGCAGACCTTCATTGGTTTGTGCAGTGAAAGAATTTCCAGTTGGTAAAAAGCAACACCAGGTACACAGCCCAGACGTGTGCCTTAAAGTAACAGTAGGTAATATTTTTACCTTAAAATGTATACTTCAAAATCACCGTGATGCTTCACTGACCTTCACCAAGGAGCTTAGAGCCGCTGCCATTGTTACTCCAAACTCAGCACAGCAGAAACTGCACAATGTAACTTTTGGAAGAGGGTAGGGATTTACTGATCACAACCGATGTGTCATAAGCCATACCTTTGTGATTGTGCAGTGCAGTACAGAGGGAATAACTGTAGCCGAGTGCGGCTGTTATTTACCTTTGATAAAGCTATGGACGCTGGTCCTCTCCCCCTGCAGGGTGACTATAGGCGAGTCCGGAGCTGGATGTCCCTCAAACGCAGAGTCTCCAAACGAGTTCCAACAGCCCCTCACGATCGCCTGGAGAAACCGGGCTGAGCCAAACGTTGGAGCCCAGTCCTCGTAACGGAACCGCGGGTTGTAGGTCATGGTGCTCCGCTCGCCCAAACGCAGCATTAACCTGCGACTCAGAGCCGGACTCACAGCAGCCAGCAGCTTCATGAAGCAGAACTGACCCCACATCAGCAGGAGCATCAACACACTGCGCCCATACACCCTCAGCCTCAGGAGAGCAAACCTCACCGATACCATCCCTGCAGACAGACACAGAGAGAATCAGCCTGTCAGATAGACACCTAAAGACAGAGAGAATCAGACTGTCAGACACATAAAGACAGAGAGAATCAGACTGTCAGATAGACACCTAAAGACAGAGAGACAGACAGAGAGAATCAGACTGTCAGATAGACACCTAAAGACAGATAGACAGACAGAGAGAATCAGACTGTCAGATAGATACCTAAAGACAGAGAGACAGACAGAGAGAATCAGACTGTCAGATAGACACCTAAAGACAGAGAGACAGACAGAGAGAATCAGACTGTCAGATAGATACCTAAAGACAGAGAGAATCAGACTGTCAGATAGACACCTAAAGACAGAGAGAATCAGACTGTCAGACAGACACATACAGCCTGAGAGACAGACAGAGAGAATCAGACTGTCAGATAGACACATACAGCCTGAGAGACAGACAGAGAGAATCAGACTGTCAGATAGACACATACAGCCTGAGAGACAGACAGAGAGAATCAGACTGTCAGATAGACACATACAGCCTGAGAGACAGACAGAGAGAATCAGACTGTCAGATAGACACCTAAAGACAGAGAGAATCAGACTGTCAGACAGACAGAGAGAATCAGACTGTCAGATAGACACCTAAAGACAGACAGAGAGAAGCAGAATGTCAGATAGACACATACAGCCTGAGAGACAGAGAGAATCAGACTGTCAGATAGACACCTAAAGACAGACAGAGAGAATCAGACTGTCAGACAGACACCTAAAGACAGACAGAGAGAAGCAGAATGTCAGATAGACACATACAGCCTGAGAGACAGACAGAGAGAATCAGACTGTCAGATAGACACATACAGCCTGAGAGACAGACAGAGAGAATCAGACTGTCAGATAGACACATACAGCCTGAGAGACAGACAGAGAGAATCAGACTGTCAGATAGACACCTAAAGACAGAGAGAATCAGACTGTCAGACAGACAGAGAGAATCAGACTGTCAGACAGACACATACAGCCTGAGAGACAGACAGAGAGAATCAGACTGTCAGATAGACACATACAGCCTGAGAGACAGACAGAGAGAATCAGACTGTCAGATAGACACATACAGCCTGAGAGACAGACAGAGAGAATCAGACTGTCAGATAGACACATACAGCCTGAGAGACAGACAGAGAGAATCAGACTGTCAGATAGACACATACAGCCTGAGAGACAGACAGAGAGAATCAGACTGTCAGATAGACACCTAAAGACAGAGAGAATCAGACTGTCAGACAGACAGAGAGAATCAGACTGTCAGATAGACACCTAAAGACAGACAGAGAGAAGCAGAATGTCAGATAGACACATACAGCCTGAGAGACAGAGAGAATCAGACTGTCAGATAGACACCTAAAGACAGACAGAGAGAATCAGACTGTCAGACAGACACCTAAAGACAGACAGAGAGAAGCAGAATGTCAGATAGACACATACAGCCTGAGAGACAGACAGAGAGAATCAGACTGTCAGATAGACACCTAAAGACAGAGAGACAGACTGTCAGACAGACAGAGAGAATCAGACTGTCAGATAGACACCTAAAGACAGACAGAGAGAAGCAGAATGTCAGATAGACACATACAGCCTGAGAGACAGAGAGAATCAGACTGTCAGATAGACACCTAAAGACAGAGAGACAGACAGAGAGAATCAGACTGTCAGACAGACACCTAAAGACAGACAGAGAGAAGCAGAATGTCAGATAGACACATACAGCCTGAGAGACAGACAGAGAGAATCAGACTGTCAGATAGACACCTAAAGACAGAGAGACAGACTGTCAGACAGACAGAGAGAATCAGACTGTCAGATAGACACCTAAAGACAGACAGAGAGAAGCAGAATGTCAGATAGACACATACAGCCTGAGAGACAGAGAGAATCAGACTGTCAGATAGACACCTAAAGACAGACAGAGAGAATCAGACTGTCAGACAGACAGAGAGAATCAGACTGTCAGACAGACACCTAAAGACAGACAGAGAGAATCAGACTGTCAGACAGACACCTAAAGACAGACAGAGAGAATCAGACTGTCAGATAGACACCTAAAGACAGACAGAGAGAAGCAGAATGTCAGATAGACACATACAGCCTGAGAGACAGACAGAGAGAATCAGACTGTCAGACAGACACCTAAAGACAGACAGAGAGAATCAGACTGTCAGATAGACACCTAAAGACAGAGAGACAGACTGTCAGACAGACAGAGAGAAGCAGAATGTCAGACAGACACCTAAAGACAGAGAGACAGACACAAACATTGAGAGTGTGAGAAAGACAGAGACCCAGAAAGTCAGATAAAGACTGAGAGACAGAGAGAGAAACTCTCTCCCAGTCTTTACTCTCAGACAAAAGACTCAAAGAAAAGGAGAGAAACTCACTGTCAGACAGATGAAGACAATCAGAATTAAACGGACTGAGAGACAGAAAACACTGGACTGAGACAGAGACGGACAGGGAGGAACTGGGCGGTCGATCAGATAAGTTTTTATTTGCTGCTGTGACGTCGTTTCTTCACATTCTTCTGCTTCGTCTCCGAGGATTCACAACTACAAGCTTATGGCGACACCTACTGGACCACAGCTGCGTTAGCCGTTATTAAAGGGCCCATACCCTAAAACTAAACATTGTTTCTTCAGCAGTTTTTTACACTATTGTTGAAAAAAAAACTATCCCTGAAATGTCCGTGTATAATTAATCGCCTAAACTCATTCAGACTGATGTCCTATGACGTGCTCTATAACTAAGGCTTCTAAATCGAGCTCAGATAGTTATGCTAGTAAATAAAATGGTATATTTGTGTTGTAGACATGAAACATCTGGTTTTATCTCATAATGTAATCAAAGTCGAGGCTCTGTATTTCCTCAGACAGGAATTATGCTGAAAAACTGTAATTCTTCTGTATCATGAATTCCGAATCCTGACTAATGCATTAGAACATAGGCTGCATTCAAATGGCGGGGGCTCATTATTCCATCATTACAGGCGGTGGTTATAGTTTTTCTCCAGACATTCCTCAGCTTCCATGGGGCTCTGTGTCAGAATCATTAGAGACACAGTGTGTCCTGCCGTAGGATGTAATGGTGTTTTACTCTGTATTCCACTGGCTGAATGAAGCCTTGACTACAGTGACCTCCAGCGGCCACGCAGCTGAACTACAGCGACACCCCAAACAGCAAAAAGTGCCCAACTATCCATTCAGGGTCGCAATTAATGATTATTCCTTCATTTCTTTGTTATTTTATTGTATATTAGATTTGTAAATAATTGTAATACTGCACAGTGTCAACATTTCCAGGCCAATCTTTTTAAAGGTCTAGTCATTATTTTATTTCTCATTATATTATTGTTTTTTTTTTTCAGAATAGAATCTGTGCATTTGAAAGATGGACTGATAGATCATTGCTGTCCAAAGAAAAACACTGTACATTTATAAGGAGAATTTTTAATGGAAGCCAATGTAAAAATAACTTATCCCGAGGTTATTGTATATTTTCATGATGTAGTATATTTTAAATCCACAAAAATGGAGATGTTTTCTTTGACAGCGACGTCTGGAACAAACTTGTTTCAAATTTTAGAGTTTATCTGTTTTAATTCGAAAATAAAATGAGTAGTAAAATTAGTAGAGATCTACTGTCCTCTAGTGATGTGTCGGTCGCGAACGAACCGGTTCAAAGAGCCGGCTCTTGTGAGTGAACGATGAGAGCCGGTTCCCGTCTAAGACCGAGCCATTTTTTTTCTAAGGCTTGTCATTCAACCAATCAGAGAACAACAAGCAAGCTCCAACCCTCCAACCCTCCGAGCTGAGACACTTGGAAACTTCTGCCTTCCAAAAAATAGTTGAAGAAGATGTTAAATCAGTTAAATGTTTGTTGACAGTTGTGGGTGTTTTAATCACTACCGTTGAATGCTGCTGTTGTGCACTTTGCAGAGTATTTGTTTATTTCCCAGAAATGGATGATTATTTAATTTAATAAGCTATTTTGTAATACCTACCTTTTGGGTTCCATTGGCTGTATTTCAGAGTTTACAAGTGATTATTATTAAGGTGTTTAAATAAAAATCCAGTTATTTATAGTTTAAAGTTTTTATTTAAAGTTATTTATTCAATTGAATGTGTGAGTGCAATCAGTGACAGCCATAAAAACAATTGGCCATTGCAACACTATTTATTTTTATTATTGAACAATAATATTTTGTCCATATCGTCATGTAAAATGTAGGTAATATTGTTCTGTACCAGTGGAAATAAGTGGTAAAACAAAGAGCCATTTAGGAGCCGAAAGAGCCGGCTCTTAATGAAGAGCCGAGTCAAAAGAGCCGGCTCCCCAAAAAGAGCCGAATTTCCCATCACTAGTATTCAGACAGACACCTGTTTTAACAGCATCGTATCTGAATATTAAGTGACCCGTAGACGGCAATTGAAGGAGTATTTCCGATTTATCTACTAATTTATGACTTTAATAAGCTCTAATTATGTCTTTATTAGCATTTAAACAGAATTAATTAATGACATTATGTTTCCATTAGGCCTTTATAAGGAATAAGAAGATTAACAGAAGAGCCGAACCGCTCAAGAGATTTAATGTGGTTTATCTATTTAAGTCGAGTTTAATTCTAGTCTCCTTAAAATGTAAGCCCACTTAAAATGGCTGTAATATATATGAGAGTGACCGCTGGGGGCAGCAGAGCACAGGATATCACACTCCTCTAAAGCTCTATGTTTGTGAGCATTGAATGCCATAGCTGCATTGTTTTTTGTTATTTACGTATTAAATAGCAGTGTTATAAATATTTACCATGTAGATGCTCACAGTTGTGTTAAAATGTTCATTTGTAGCCAGAACAAAGTTATATATTAATTGAAATGCCTAAAAACAACCCAAACTACCTCCAAACTACGAAATATCACTGTCCCAAGAAATCAACCCAGTGACTCAATCTGAAAAAAACATAATACACTGGAAAGTTATTAGATGTGAAGTGATGTTAGTAAATTTTATTTGTAGAATACCAGACTTTTACGTTATATATTTGTTGATTGTATAAAAAACTAAATAGGATTTTATTCCAAATAATTTTGGACACTTCATTGGCTGATTCCACTAGAAATATTCCATATTTCAAAAGGCAGCTATTCTTTATAAAAGGCAAAGTACAAATAAAAGAAGTTGTCCTCCACCCCGGCATTTTACACTCTGCAAAAACTGATTTACATTTTCTGTTTGTCTTTTGCTGCTTTACCAGCTCATATTCTTCAGGGTTGTTTCCCGTCATCTGGGTTTGGGTTGGCCGTGTTGGACCTGCAGTTTAAAGTTAGACAAATAGAAATAAAGGATTTTGTAAACTTTAAGAACGGGTTATAAAATGAAAACTTTCTTTAAAGTTCAACTGTTTCATTTGAACAATTTTGAAGAGATATGAACCTATCACTACACAGTCATTGATGAGTATAGATTTAGTGGTGATTGTCATGAAAAGGCTCCCCCAGGGAGCACCACAGGCTCATGTTCACCCTTGCTTTGTACTGTGTGTTGTTTGTCCATGTGATTCTCGCCTGTGTGTCTTGGTGTCAGACGTGTACTGCGTCTGGACTGATGGAGACCTTTCAGAGAGGCACTGTATCCATTCAGGGCTGACGGCGTTGAAATCCCGACCTGCAGAATGAGGGGGAACGAGCACCGAACGACCTGACTGATCCAGCTAGCAGTGGCTCGAAGATGGCCGTGACAGTCCAGAGCTCCTAACTTAGCGGACACTCAAGGACAGCTGCCAGTTCACTGTCAAAACAACCGTTACTACTGAGGTACATTTAAGGGTTCATATTCTGTACCTCGTAATTAGAAAGCATCATTGTGCCTTATTCTATTTTAATCGTAGATTAAAAAATTTTGTAAACTTTCATACGCCCCGTTTTCACCCCCAGGACTTACACTGTGTTCTTTTATTTTACACTCTTCTATAATTAAAGATTACAGAGATCCCCCTCTCCTTCTGGAGAAAAGAATGTAATGAACCATTAGAGAACACAACTGGACTCTAACACCACTGCAGTACCTTTAAAGATACACTACACTGTCTGTAGCTTTAGAGATACACTACACTGTCTGTAGCTTTAGAGATACACTACGCTGTCTGTAGCTTTAGAGATGCACTACGCTGTCTGTAGCTTTAGAGATGCACTACGCTGTCTGTAGCTTTAGAGATGCACTACGCTGTCTGTAGCTTTAGAGATGCACTACGCTGTCTGTAGCTTTAGAGATGCACTACGCTGTCTGTAGCTTTAGAGATGCACTACGCTGTCTGTAGCTTTAGAGATGCACTACGCTGTCTGTAGCTTTAGAGATGCACTACGCTGTCTGTAGCTTTAGAGATGCACTACGCTGTCTGTAGCTTTAGAGATGCACTACGCTGTCTGTAGCTTTAAGGATGCACTACGCTGTCTGTAGCTTTAAGGATGCACTACGCTGTCTGTAGCTTTAAGGATGCACTACGCTGTCTGTAGCTTTAAGGATGCACTACGCTGTCTGTAGCTTTAAGGATGCACTACGCTGTCTGTAGCTTTAGAGATACACTATGCTGTCTGTAGCTTTAGAGATACACTACGCTGTTTGTTTCTTTAGTGACAGGAATGTACCTCTACCCTCTCTTTTTTTCTCAGGGTGTAGCAGTGAGGCCCACAGCAGCTGGGAGCCTGGAACTCAGTGGAAGCCCGAGAATGATGTTGCCACATCACGACATCAAGTCTCCGAGCTCCGGCAGTGATGGAGTGAGCTGTAAAGATTCAGCTCCTTCTCTGTGGTAGAGTAGTCTTTAAGTAAAGTGCCTTCATTGACGCAGACACCACAGTATCATATGATCCCATGACTGATGAAAATTGTTTGTGTTTGTGATGTGCAGCTACTTGTGGATGTGTATAGAAAACCAGGACTGGGGTTTCGGATCAGGAAACAGAACATTGGTTAGAACGCACAAGCTTATGTCATGGCAACCCACAAACAACTTCTGCCTTTTGATTTTGTGCTTATTATAATTAGTTTATTATTATACTTAGTGCTTATTTAAAGGATGACATTGCAGCACAGCGTAGTGTGTCACTGCCCATGGGTTCACTACTCCGTGGTTTCAGGGTCCTGGATGGGATCCAAAGACTCAGGTTACTTTGATCTTTCAGGAGTGTGCTGTGTTCTCTCTGTGTCTCTGTGGGTTTCCTCCAGGTGCTCAAGTTTCCTCCAAACACACGTTGTTAGATGGATTTACTGTGTGAAATGGTCCACAGATGACTGGGTGAGTTTGTGAGATTGTCCACAGGTGTGAGTGACTGGGTGAGTGTGTGAAAGTGTCCACAGGTGTGAGTGACTGGGTGAGTGTGTGAGTGACTGGGTGAGTGTGAGTGACTGTCTACAGGTGTGTGTGAGTGACTGGGTGAGTGTGTGAAAGTGTCCACAGGTGTGAGTGTGTAAGTGACTGGGTGAGTGTGTGAAACTGTCCACAGGTGTGAGTGAGTGAGTGACTGGGTGAGTGTGTGAAACTGTCCACAGGTGTGAATGTGTGGGTGACTGGGTGAGTGTGTGAAACTGTCCACAGGTGTGAGTGTGTGAGTGACTGGGTGAGTGTGTGAAACTGTCCACAGGTGTGGGGGTGTGAGTGACTGGGTGAGTGTGTGAAAGTGTCCACAGGTGTGAGTGACTGGATGAGTGTGTGAGTGACTGGATGAGTGTGAGTGACTGGGTGAGTGTGAAACTGTCTACAGGTGTGTGTGTGAAAGTGTCCACAGGTGTGAATGTGTGAGTGACTGGGTGAGTGTGTGAGTGACTGGGTGAGTGTGTGAGTGACTGGGTGAGTGTGTGAAATTGTCCACAGGTGTGAGTGAGTGAGTGACTGGGTGAGTGTGTGAAACTGTCCACAGGTGTGATTGACAGGGTGAATGTGTGATGTGCACGCTTCAAGGTGTGTTCCTGCCTTGTGTCCAATGGTTCCAGGTAGATGCCAGACCCTGGAGGTGGATGAATGAATGAATGAATGAATTGTGGGTTATTTAAAAATATAATCCCACTCAACGTTTTGGATCCAGGCAGAAGTTGTCTTTTCTAAAGTATCGTCAGTAAAGTTGATGATGTGGAGTAACTGATGAACCTCGGCTGAATTCTCTGGCTCCTGATTGGGCCGCTGCTCCGCCACCCCCGCCTGTGATTGGTGGACGGAGCAGTCCGTCTACAGCAGAAGAGGGCGGATTTATTTTGAGTGTTGATGCTGAGGGGAAGAGGAGGAGGAGGAGGAAGATGCGCGTAGATCACGCACTGAGGCACGCGAGAAGCTGCTGAACCCGCGACCATAGTGTAACAGGTGTGTGTGTGTGTGTCTAGGTGTGTTAGTGTGTGTATAGTTCACAGCTTGTTTAAGGCACGTGTGTGTGTGTCTTGCGCAGGTAGAGAGTGAGAGAGATCGAGAGAGAGAGATGCTCTCCCGCGCGTGAACATGCACGCGGCTGAGTCTGAGCTGCGCGCGCTGGATTCCGCGCTCCGAGTGTGCGCGCGCTGGAGACGTTCTGGCGGCGACGGGCACGCGCTACAGCAGAGCACGAGGCGCACCCCTGATCCCGCGTCGCTACACGCGCGCGACCCCGATCCCTCAGCGCTCCATATGCGCGCTCCCGGGGAGAGGCGCGCGACTCAGCGCACGGAGAGATATGGAGAGGAAACCAGCGCGAGGATACACATGGAGGAACACGGTAGGACTTTCTCGCTCTCTCGCGCGCGCGCACACACACACACACACACACACACACAGAAAGAGTAATGCAGAACAAGAGCAGAGGGGACACATCTGAAACCAGAGCTTAGTGGGTTTCTATTAACCAGTCTCTTTCTATTTATCTATCTCTCTTTATTTAAATACTCATCTCTGAGTTTACCTGGCTATCTCTATCTAAGACTAATCCCCCGGTGCGTCCAGCTATATGACTGTCCCCCTCTCCCCCTCTCTCCGTCTCCATGTCTCTGTCTATAACATCCATTTATCTATCTGTCTTTACTCTGCTCTCTTTTTTGTTCCCGGATTTTTTGTCCTCCTCCTGGCGCCGTGTATCTATAGGACGTAGCTCGTCTCATTACAGACCTCACACACTCTCTGCTGATGCGCTCAGTCCACTCCTCTGGGCGAAGCGGCCCCACCGCTGAGCCGAGCTCTCTCTCTCTCTGCCAGAGGCTGAACGCGTTTAACTCGGCGCCTACGACTTTTACAAAGTTCTTTTAAAAGTCGGTTGCGCTCTGATGCACCTCAAACACCTGGATATAATTTGGCGTTACTCCGTATTAAATGCTGTAGTTTTATAGACTGTGGATGCAGTGGGGAAAGCAGACCTGAATTTATTAGTGGAAAGCCATTGAAGTGTGTGGAGTTTAAATTTGTCTGGTTTTCAGAGGAGGATTATCTCAGCAGATTATTACTCACTCACTCACTAACACTCAGCATTCCGCACAAACACCGTGACTTTTTATTTATTGAGAGTTTTGAGTGTACATCGTGAATAACGAATATTTCTCGTTTGTGCGTAATGTCGTGGATATAGTTTTATATAATTGTTTGTTTAGAGTCATCATGAGGCACCCAGGTGTAATTATAATGTTCATACATTCTAAATATAATTTAATAATTGGTTTTAATTAGTTTTTTCAGATTTATTTATTAGATTTACTGTCGTTTCACTGTGTCTCCGTTTGCTCTGAATTCAGGCGATAATTCAGTGCTATTTTACTGACGCCGTAGTTTAAAGAGTGGAGTCATTGATGAACATGTTCCACTTTCTGAACGCTTGACCACAACACTTTGGGTTTTCTACAAATGACAAAGAGGTCAGAGGGGTGTGTAACTTAAAGCTAAACCCCTCGAGCAAAGCCCAGTTTAAAAAGAGACGTTTTGTTTAATACCAGTTTAACATTTACGCGGCACTTAATATTACACAGTGTTAATACACACTTCTGTTTGTGTAACGTTTTGATGTGTATATCTCTGAATGTAAGCAGTGTTAGTTTGTCCGAGCAGAACATAGCCTTTAAGATTCATTAATGAATATGTGGTCATTTTAAAACACTGAGGATAAACGCAGGTGATTTCACAATAATTAGGAGTAGGCTGTAATACAGTATCTGACTTTACACTACTCTCCAGTCTTAATCTAGACCTGAGAAATTAATGTCTGTGTGGGGAATCTATTAAAATATACTGTGTTTTTGTGTGTGTATTTATCTATTTGTGGGAACCTAACCCCCCCCCCCCTCTCCCTAGAACGATGGGAACAATGAGACTGAGAGAGAAAGTGCATTACACACTATAACTGCAGCTTTTATTAAAAAAAGTAAGAGGACACATCTGATCATTGGTTACTGAGATCAAAGCATTCATAAAGAAGTCCATTAATAAAACACCACATGCAAATACACACCACTGGATGAGTGACATTTTCAAAGCTGTGTTTGCTGCACTGGTTACATCTGAGTAAAATAGTCACCATCAAGTGTACGTTGTTATCTCGTTATATGTTAGAACTGTTTAGATGCTGTGTGTGTGTGTGTGTGTGTGTGTATGTGTGCGCTTCTATAGCAGAGGCTGAAGGGGCAATTAGCCTCTCCTCTCCAAACGTATCATTACACTAATCTGACTTTTATATTAGCAGTATGTCCCCTCGCGCCGCTTCGCTCCGAGGGTTTGATTATGACTTCTGCTCGCCAAACTCAAACCACATGTTTCTGAATGCATTTATGAGCTTCAGTCCCACAACTGCGCCCTTTCACCCCCTTCATAACCAAAATGAATAATTTCATTGTCTTTCCCATCCGTCCCGAACACATCCGCCGAGCTGGAACCCGGCAGAGAGAATCGGAGCTGGTGAAGGGAAACGTTAGAGATTTACACTTCTTCTGAAAATAAGGGGAAGTTGGGAAGTTATTTCGGAGCGGGCAGTCGCCTCGGACAGCTCCGACCGGGACGTTCAACTCCAGCTCAGGAGCCGTAGGGCGGCCGAGTGAAGGGCGTACTTCAGAAGTCATGAATGAAGTGTCGCTGTTATTAAAAGTCCTCAGCGTTCCAGATTTAATGTTTATACCACAATCTGTGCACACTTTAGCTGCTCTTTACTTTCTGTCAGCAGTTTAGGACCTGGGTTCAAATCTTTGGACAGTGACATGCGTTAATCCTGTGGTTCTATAGAGTCACCGTTCCAGGAGAATATCTTTATTTTATATCAACAGTTTATTAAATGTGTGGTTCCTCATTGTTTCCCCTGCAGCTTTCAGCGGTCAGATTCATTCCAGCGTCATCGTCATGTCGTATTAAGACCTCTTCAGGGTGTTGTTTTTGTGCAAAGGTTGATATTAAAGCACTGTTTTTTCAAGATTTGGACAAGAACTCCAAAAAAGCTTCGAATGCACTTGACACATGGACTTGTGTGTTTTAAAGTAAAGCCGTTCAGACCACATTCATTTGAATCTATTTTTGGTTTAGCCTCAGAGGTCTGCGGTCTGCTGCGCTCTTGTTTTTTTTTTGCTGATCGTGTTTTGTTGTTGTTTTTTGTTGTTTTCTAGTGGTGCTTTTTCTCAGGAAATATCTGCAGTGATGTGTTTCTATTCTCAACAGTCAGAGCTGCGGATTTGGATGCTGGTGTTTTCTGTGTTAACAGATGATCAAGTGTGTAACGTCTGAACTCTAAAGAGTGGGCACCAATAGGTAGAAAAGACAAAGGATGCGGGAGTTGGGCGTGAGTTAGAGTTAATCATTATGTTGTGGTTTGTGTAGTTCTGCGATTATCAGCTAGAACCGATGACTACACCCAGGTCCCGTCGGCTGCTGAGGCTCTGAGATGAGAGAGAATCGACCGTTCGGTTGCGTTCGCTTTGTCGGCAGCAGTGGTGAGAGTGTTCCATACTGACGTAAAAATGTTAACGTCTTCGGAACTGAAGTGTGACGCGTTGTTTTCTTTGTGTTTTCCAGAGCTGTGCCCGTAGCTCATGCGTGAATATTTGGGCAATCAGTTTATTTGTAAAAATAACTAAAACAATTCAAATTGCTCTGCCGTTGTGGTGAAACTTTCCATGATGCATTAAATTATTCCCCAAAGCATCACAATCCCACCACAGTCAGGCTGTTCCTCTAATGTAAACACGAGCTGCAGCGGAGGCAGAGTGTGAGTGTGTACGACAAACCCAGGCACAGCGCCGTTTATGTCACCAACACCACCTTCATCCATCAGCGTTCAGCTGTTCGTTAACAGAAGGCAGATGACTACAGCTCTCCTGCAGTTTCTGTAACTTCAATGCTGTCGGAGTTACTGTACGCAGTGGAAGGTAGGACTCGAGCTTTGATTTAGGTGTTAATTCAGCACTGCTGCTTTTTCTCAGTGTGGTTCTCTCGCTGAAGGCCTTTTTCCTCTTTGTTTAGTTGTTACTCATGCGTTTTCCTCAAAGCTTCTGCTTCCAGCCGCTCCGCAGCGTGGAACAAACTACATGTGCTGAGGTAATTACCAGTAAGTGAGAAAATGTGTAGGTTTGGCTGCGTAATAGGCATGTTGCTCTTCTTTTACAGTCATTTTGCTGTGACTGGAAGTGGTTTAGTGCAGATTTATTTAGGACATTTGATACGAATCTCTGCCTGTAGCTTTTTTTTTCGTGTGTAAACTATATATAATTTTATTGTTATCAGTTTCATGTTGAAATACTGCAGAGTGATTGGTTTGTTTTCATCTCAGTGATTTAGATTTATATGGTTTGTCAGTGAACACACACACACACACACACACACACACACACACACACACACACAGAGCGGCGGTCAGCCATCCCTAGTGCCCGGGGAACATCAGGGGTTCGGTGCCTTCGTGTCAGGAGTGAGATTGTGACGTACGCATCAAAGAAGCGTCTTCGTTTTTTTCCACGTTTTTTTTTTTTTTACCTGATTCATCTGTTCATAAAATATTGTGATATTCAATATTACGCAGGGTAATGTAAATTATAAATTAGTTAAATACAGTAGTTATTTATTTCAAAAATTAGTTAGAACTTAAAAAGACATTATTAGGGAAATGAAAGGTATTTTTACTAAATTTGTGCTTTTATTAATGAATCCACAGCTGGATCAGTGTCGCTCTGATAAAGTTACTCCACGATTACTCATTACTTCTTGGAAAGAATCATTACTCATTCATTTTGAAATCAAATCTACCACCGAATCTCTGCTGAAAAGAACAAGTACTCAACTAGAAATTACAAACACCACAGACACCAGTTCTTTCAGTAGTTTGTTTAATTTTTTTTATAGCAGCTTTATTTCCTCTTATGGACATAACACTTCGAACACTTACCGAGGCAGAGCACGTACACACACACACACACACACACACACACACTGAAAGGACAGGAGCTGGACTAATCCACAGCTAAAAACGTGCTTAAGAACTGTTTCACATTACATCTTCCTCTCGCCATTAACACATTTAATGAAGCACTGGAGAGACTCCAGGCCCTGTCTTCGTTTCAGACGCGCTGACGTAGTTTTAAATAAATAATTCTGGACTCATTGCTCTTTGAGACCAGCGGAGAAGGTGCATTTAAATCTAGATTATAACCTTTCTATCGAAGCACCGCTTGTGTTTGTAAGAAAATTAGGGGGTATTTAACTCTGACTTGAGTTTGATTGAGAGTTAGTGTTTTCTGCAGTCATCAGTGTCACGGTGTATTAAGGAACATATATTAATTTATAAAATAATTAATTGATAGTTACAATTCTATAATTGCTGCTCTGCAGTAGGTTTGTACACGGGAAACCGGTTCAGTGTGTTCACGTAGCCCCGGTAACTGTACTCAAGTAAAAAAAACAAAGTGGCTCAGTCAGACATGCTAGACCCTCCGCCTGCTCCGGGTTCCTCCCACGTTGGTAGGTGGGTTGGTGGAGTGTGTTAGTGTGTGTCGCCCTGTGAAGGACTGGTGCCCTCTCCAGGGTGTGTTCCCGCCTTGCGCCCGATGGTGTATTGGCTGTGACTGGGTGAGTGTGTGAAACTCTCCGCAGGGGTGTGTGTGTGTGTGTGTGACTGGTCGAGTGTCTGATGCCCTGTGATGGAATGATGCCCCTTTCACAATTGTGTTCCAGCATCGTGTCGAATGATTCCCAGTAGATTCTAAATGCACCCTGACCCTGATGAGGCCGAAGAGGTTACACACTAATGAATGAATGGATGGATGAACGAATGATTGTTGTCATTAGACACTTGACTAACTCTGTGCATTAAGCTGTATTTGTTGTGATCGTTGTTTGTTGTGTAGATTACTTGGTGTTAATCAGTCTCTTTGTTGTGTGAGGCTTTTTAGCCACTGTGTACTTCCAGTCTTCCCAATATTCTCCAGCACTCCGTGAGATCCAGGGAAGAATGAGGTAGTTACTGAGTAATGAGGTAGTGACTTTCTGAGCACCCTGTATCCAGTAGGTCAACGTCACATTACACATCATTTCTGTCAAAAGAAAACCTCTTAAACATATGAACATGAGCAAACCAACAATTAAAGGTATTGAAAAGCAAATGTTTCAAATGAAATCACTGAATCTTAAGAGTGTTTATTCTCTACATATTTTTAAAGGTAGATCAACAAATATTTACATGATGAGAAGCTGCCTGCTGGGTTTGATTTGGACTCATTTTAGAGGGTTGTTTGTGATCAGAACTAATCCAGCCTCAGTGTCTGACCTCATTAATGTTTCTCACAACATCTGTTCTAAAATATTCCCAGATTGATAATCCCACTAACAGATTAACCCTTCATCTGCTTGAAGTTTGAATGTGAGTTGTAAGTAGCTAAGTGTCAGGGGACATTGAATTATTCTTTCATCTCTAAGCACTTCATCTCGATCCAGGTTACTGTGGGTCTAGAGCCTGTGCTGAATCATTGGGCCAGAGCGCCAGCGCGCCCCACACACACACACACACACACACACACACACACACACACACACTCACACCTGTGGACAGTTTCACAGTCACACACTTAGCGACAATTTGAATAGCCAACGCACCTAATAACACATGTGTTTGGACTGTGGGAGTAAACCAGAGCACCTGGAGGAAACCTCTGCAGATACAGAGAGAACTCCTCACAGACAGTCACCCAAGGAGGGGTTTAAACCCACGACCCCTGGACCCTGGAGCTGTGTGAACCATGCCGCCCTGTACTTTTCATTTGCTTCTGGCACAGTTTTTCAGTTATTTGTTCCCTGTTTGTTGTAGTAGAAGCTTCTTTTTCTCCTCTGCAAATGCATCACTAAATGCTGGGTGAATATGATTGCATTCAGCCGTGAGAACATGGTTATTAATGGCAGACACTGATGTTGGATGATTAGTTGAGACTCACTCAAACTCAAACACACTTCTGCTGATTCACATCCAAATCCTGGATGCTTTATACCCCTCTAGCCCACACTTGGCATTGAGCACGGTGAACTCATGTGCAGCTGCCTCAGGGAATCCAATTTGGAGTCATGGTTTCCTGTGGAGCTTCTACAGACTGTGTTCAATCTAAAGTAGCTGAGTTCCCTGATTGTAAAAGCTGTCCACAAAGTTTAAGTAGGTGTTTTTTTAGGGTTAAAAACAAAGTAAGACTCTACAAAAGCATCTGCAGGAAATCATCAACATAAACAACAAATGCCCTCTTTCCTCAGCAGATGGCTTTTACTTCTTCAGTGGTTCTGACAGGTTTGGCACTCGTGCTGCTGTGTGAAGAGAACGCCAGGATTGCTCAATCAAATTCATCACAAACTCCTCGAGAGAGAGAGTTAATCGAAATCCACATTCTCTTAGAGGCAGACGTTGGGCTGCTTTATGATTAGAGACGACAACATGCTTGGGACTGGAAAGTGACAGTAAGATCCCCTCATCATCCACAGCTGAGGCACCCAAACCCCACCTGCTCCCAGGGTTCTGAGCTTGCTGCCTGCTACTCGAGTTAAGTGTTCACTGCCCCTAGTGTGTGTGTGTGTTCACTGCCCCTAGTGTGTGTGTGTGTGTGTGTGTTCACTGCCCCTAGTGTGTGTGTGTGTTCACTGCCCCTAGTGTGTGTGTGTTTGTGTGTTCACTGCCCCTAGTGTGTGTGTGTGTGTTCACTGCCCCTAGTGTGTGTGTGTGTTCACTGCCCCTAGTGTGTGTGTGTGTGTGTGTGTTCACTGCCCCTAGTGTGTGTGTGTGTGTGTGTGTGTTCACTGCCCCTAGTGTGTGTGTGTGTGTGTGTGTGTTCACTGCCCCTAGTGTGTGTGTGTTTGTGTGTTCACTGCCCCTAGTGTGTGTGTGTGTGTTTGTGTGTTCACTGCCCCTAGTGTGTGTGTGTGTGTGTGTGTTCACTGCCCCTAGTGTGTGTGTGTGTTTGTGTGTTCACTGCCCCTAGTGTGTGTGTGTGTGTTTGTGTGTTCACTGCCCCTAGTGTGTGTGTGTGTGTGTGTGTGTGTGTTCACTGCCCCTAGTGTGTGTGTGTGTTCACTGCCCCTAGTGTGTGTGTGTGTGTGTGTGTTCACTGCCCCTAGTGTGTGTGTGTTTGTGTGTTCACTGCCCCTAGTGTGTGTGTGTGTGTTTGTGTGTTCACTGCCCCTAGTGTGTGTGTGTTTGTGTGTTCACTGCCCCTAGTGTGTGTGTGTTCACTGCCCCTAGTGTGTGTGTGTGTGTGTGTTCACTGCCCCTAGTGTGTGTGTGTGTGTTCACTGCCTCTAGTGTGTGTGTGTGTGTTTTCACTGGCCCTAGTGTGTGTGTGTGTTCACTGCCCCTAATGTGTGTGTGTGTGTGTGTTCGTGTGTGTTCACTGCCCCTAGTGTGTGTGTGTTCACTGCCCCTAGTGTGTGTGTGTGTGTGTTTTCACTGGCCCTAGTGTGTGTGTGTGTTCACTGGCCCTAGTGTGTGTGTGTGTTTTCACTGGCCCTAGTGTGTGTGTGTGTGTGTGTGTGTTTTCACTGGCCCTAGTGTGTGTGTGTGTGTGTGTGTGTTCACTGCCCCTAGTGTGTGTGTGTGTGTGTGTGTGTTCACTGCCATGGATGGGTTAAATGCAGAGGAATTTTGTTGTACATTGTGCAATGACAAAGCACATGTACTCCTCTTATTTTCTCTCTCTCTCTCGTCCTGTTTCTCTTATTTCCTTTTTTGTACTCTCGTTTTTTTTTTCTCTTTTTCTTGCACCATATTCTCTGCTGACTTTGTTCAAGCTGGGGGTAATTACTTGTGTTTGCGCTCTGTAATGTTTACAGCATGTTCCACTGATTCACAAAGTGCCGATGATGATTTTTAGTGGAATGCTCTTCGTGGTATTTCAGCGGTGTTGAGCAACAGAGGGCTTCAAAACTCACGGTCTGCGCTGTAATGAGAGAACACTTTTCAGCGTCACACTGAGAATTAACTGGCCGTTTGGGGGAACGCAGCACATTTAGTCACAGATCTCTGGGGCTTTTCTCCTCTGTTGATTCAGTTTAACTTGTTTGAAGGTTTATGGAGTCATGCTTTGACTCGTGGACGTGACAGACAACAAAAACGATTGGAAAGTCTGAAAATCAGAGCGGTCAGCGAGAGCTCAAGTGAGAGCTGATGTTCAACTCAAAGGGAGCATGAGTAAGAAGAAGTAAACCTGTGGTTTTAAAGCATTACTGGAACACTGGATACTTTCCAGTGGGAACAACCTCTGTTTATCTCATTATCTGATGTTATCTTATGTGGACTGCTTTTAACGTACACTTTCTAACATCAGCGAGTGGGTTTCAGATATAACACTTAAATACAGGCTTTTTATTGGCCCTCATTGCTAATGCTAATAAAGCTACATTATTAATGTATTCATCTTTTATGTCTTGGTTCTTCTTCGATTCCTTTTTCCTTTTGCTCTTAGGTTTTTTAATGTTTTGGGTCTTGATTCCTCTCTGTGACTCGCCCCCAGTGCCCTTTGGGAGATTTGTTCACCTTCTTTAGTATTGCTCCCCCCTTGTGCTCTTTGGGAAGTCGTTCTTCTGAATCTTGGTTCTTCTCAGTGTTTCTTCCTTGTAGTCTCCTCTCAGTGGGTGTCTCCAGACTCTCAGGTATTTTCCAGACACTTCGAATTGACTCCCACTATTCCGTGCATTACTCACTACATAGTGCACAATTAAAGGGGACTGAATTAATGAGGACAGTACCTCATGCAGTTTTTTCGTGTATTACAGGTATCTGCTATGGTTTATCTCTCTGTAAACTATAGCCTCAGGAACAAAGGTACTGTACAAGTACAACATTATTGTCCAGTAAAGGTATAAACTGTGTAAATGTACCTTTTAAAGGTACAGCATTGGGGTTAAATTCCAGTTGTGTTTCCTAACGGTGCCTTACATTCTCTTCTCCAAAAGGGAAGGTAAATATATGTTTGTTAAATAATTCATTCATTCATGTATGTCCCAGAGTTGAAGTGGGGTGTATGAAATCAACACGACTTAATGTAGGACATGTTACAATAATGACCCATAGATAGTGAACAAGGCATGACCCTGGAGCCGTTCGTTAAGGAGCTGGACCTACATTTCTGTACTGTATCACTGCTTTAGGACAGAATCTGTTGCAAAAAGCAGCGTACACACATTCGGTTTAATTGACTGCCTTCCCCAGAGCTGTGATTAAACTTTAAGGCAACAGCACTGTTGCTTGTGTAAGCACGGCCAGTGATGGCATCCTGTTGGTGTCACTAACAAAGAATGCAGTGTGTTTTTGGTGCCCCATAAAATGTGAAAACGCCATGTTTGAGAATCGGCCTGAGGCCTCCATCATCTGAAGGTCACTAAATCCCTGCCAATGCAACCTTCTGAGTGTAACCGCCAAACCAGTGCCCCTGCTGCAAAATATCTGGTTGGAGTAAGTGTTGAAATACCTCTGCAACTCCAGGGGAAGAGGGCTTTAGACCCGGTTTTGAGCCGGGAGAAAAAAACACAGTTGGCTCTGAATGCGTTCGTCATAAAATGTATTTTTAGCTTGAACCTTGTCCTGAGAATCACTCATAAAAGCTTTGCCCACACTCTCCAACCTTGTTTTTTCCATTTTCCCCCCTCTGCTTCCATCTCTGCTGTTTGATACAGGGCTCATGTGAAATGGATCCGCTCTCTCTCTGTGTCTGGGTGCTGGGATGAAGGCGATTCACTCTCTGACCGTGCCAGGTTAGCATGCCACGGCTAACCGCACGTCCACACAACCCCAATTACTCATGCATTTTTAGACGGCAGCGACTGGGTCTCCAGACTGCATACGAGAGGCTTCTTTTTTTTCTCCTTTTCTTCTTTTTTTAAATTTACATTTCATGCAGTGGCACTTGCTGTTCTTGGCCCCGCACTCAGTTTTGCTTCATCAAAGAAAAATCCTCTCTGGAGGCGGAGCCAGAGCTGGACGCTTCCTGCAGTGGGGTGTTATGGGAGACATTCCAACAACAGACAACCTTTTTTTGTCCCGCCATGAATTCTCAAAGAATAACAGACCAAAACTTTAAGAACTGTTATTATGATGATACGTGATTTTTCAGCTATTATTAATATTAGACTGGATTATTCCTGTCATTGATTTAACCCCCTAAAGCATTAGCTCTGTTCAGAGTCAGTGTTAAAAGTTAATCCCCAAACACCTGAAGAGATGTTGAGTTGTGAGTCAACACCTTCACTTTAGGACCAGCAGATTTATGAATATGAAATTAGTCCATGCCTCTGTCTCACCAAACCCTCCACAGTTCGCCAGCAGCTTAAAAGCCCCACCCCAGGGGATGATGGGATTGATTTCATAGGTTTGTGATGTAAGAAACCCACTGTCTTTCTAAATCTCACAAACACGTGTACAAGGCTAAACACTGGATTAAACGTTGTATGACTTTTTATAAAGCTTACATTTTTAAAGCAACACTAGGTACGTTTTCATATTTTTGCTTCTGGGCTCCCCCTACAGTTGGAGAGTAGTATTATTTGTACAGTACTGCCCTGAAAGGACTGGCGCCCTCTCCAGGGTGTATTCCTGTCTTGCGCCCAATGATTCCAGGTAGGATCTTCATCTGAACTGAATAGATAAACGTGACCCTGAACTCGATAATCGGTTACAGATAATGAACGAATGAATGTCCTGAAATGAAGGGGTGGGGTCGTTTCCTACCCTCGTCTAAAAGTTACATAGTGTAATTTCTGCGGTGCTGAGTCCGGATTAACAACGACAGAGGCTCTGCTCCCCCAATTACAGCTCAGTGAATCATCACGATGATTTTGAAGCTGTAATTTTAAGGTAAAAATAATACTTAGTGTTGCTTTAATCAAATAATAAATGAGAGTAAGTTGCATCATTGTGACCCTCATTAACAGCAAGGCCAAGGGAAAGTGAGTAAGAGACAGAAGCTCACCTGTACTAATTGTGCTGCGTGTAGCGCATATTATTAGTTGTTGCACTATTGTCCGTTGAGCAATGCTGCTGTGTCTGATCCACTCGTACCACGCCACCACCATCAACCTTTCTTTAATTAACAGTTACTGTATTTTAAAATACAGTGTGTGGCCCGTTGCTGAAAGGTTTCATGTATGAAAGGCAGAGGTGGCCTCCCTCTGTGTGGACGTGTGTGTGTGTGTGTGTACGTTGGGAGTCCGGTGGAGCAGCACGTCCGTCGCGAGTGTGTTGACGCAGAGCTGAAGGTGACGGATGGCGGGGCTTTGTAGCCATCCAGCTGTTTTTCCTTCTCCCGCCCCCTTCTCTCTCTCCTCTAATGAAACACAAACACGGACGCTCGCCCCAATGCCAGAGCCCCGCTGCTGCTTTTATTACTATCAACTATTATTCTTTTATACCCAGAAATGCCACAGAGATTACATTACAGTGCGTTCAGAGCGCTCCACAAGCTGAACAAACCTGAGCCCCTCTGAAAACACGACAGAAACAAGGGCAAGAAAAAGACTGTTCATAGACACTTCAAAGGCTTCTTTCACATTGAGCTGTTTGACATTGGTGACAGTATTTTGCTTAAATTGATTTCCACAAATGGACATTTTATAATAATTATTTAGTGATATCAATAAATCATTAAATCATTAATTCATACATTCATCCATTTTCTGCTCAGGGTCCCAGGCCTGTCACTGGGCACAAGGCAAGAACACAACATTGACAGGGCATCACTCACCCTGTCACTCACACTGTCACCCACACACTCACCCTGTCACTCACACTGTCACCCACACACTCACCCTGTCACTCACACTGTCACCCACACACTCACCCCATCACTCACACTGTCACTCACACACTCATCCTGTTACACTCACACTGTCACTCACACACTCACACTGTCACTCACACACTCACCCTGTCACTCACACTGTCACTCACACACTCACCCCATCACTCACACTGTCACTCACACACTCATCCTGTCACACTCACACTGTCACTCACACACTCACACTGTCACTCACACACTCATCCTGTCACACTCACACTGTCACTCACACTGTCACTCACAAACTCATCCTGTCTGTACCTTTAAAGATACACTACGCTGTCTGTACCTTTAAAGATACACTACGCTGTCTGTACCTTTAAAGATACACTACGCTGTCTGTACCTTTAAAGATACACTACGCTGTCTGTACCTTTAAAAATACACTACGCTGTCTGTTCCTTTAAAGATACACTACGCTGTCTGTTCCTTTAAAGATACACTACGCTGTCTGTTCCTTTAAAGATACACTACGCTGTCTGTTCCTTTAAAGATACACTACGCTGTCTGTTCCTTTAAAGATACACTACGCTGTCTGTACCTTTAAAGATACACTACGCTGTCTGTTCCTTTAAAGATACACTACACTGTCTGTTCCTTTAAAGATACACTACGCTGTCTGTTCCTTTAAAGATACACTACGCTGTCTGTTCCTTTAAAGATACACTACGCTGTCTGTTCCTTTAAAGATACACTACGCCGTCTGTACCTTTAAAGATACACTACACTGTCTGTTCCTTTAAAGATACACTACGCTGTCTGTACCTTTAAAGATACACTACGCCGTCTGTACCTTTAAAGATACACTACGCTGTCTGTTCCTTTAAAGATACACTACGCCGTCTGTACCTTTAAAGATACACTACGCTGTCTGTTCCTTTAAAGATACACTACGCCGTCTGTACCTTTAAAGATACACTACGCTGTCTGTTCCTTTAAAGATACACTACGCTGTCTGTTCCTTTAAAGATACACTACGCTGTCTGTTCCTTTAAAGATACACTACGCTGTCTGTTCCTTTAAAGATACACTACGCTGTCTGTTCCTTTAAAGATACACTACGCTGTCTGTTCCTTTAAAGATACACTACGCTGTCTGTTCCTTTAAAGATACACTACGCTGTCTGTTCCTTTAAAGATACACTACGCTGTCTGTTCCTTTAAAGATACACTACGCTGTCTGTTCCTTTAAAGATAC
The DNA here is from genome assembly GCF_029633855.1 of Hoplias malabaricus. Lineage (NCBI taxonomy): Eukaryota > Metazoa > Chordata > Actinopteri > Characiformes > Erythrinidae > Hoplias > Hoplias malabaricus. The sequence continues at coordinate 41,326,553 of NC_089813.1, forward strand.
ACTACGCTGTCTGTTCCTTTAAAGATACACTACGCCGTCTGTTCCTTTAAAGATACACTACGCCGTCTGTACCTTTAAAGATACACTACGCTGTCTGTTCCTTTAAAGATACACTACGCTGTCTGTTCCTTTAAAGATACACTACGCTGTCTGTTCCTTTAAAGATACACTACGCTGCCTGTACCTTTAAAGATACACTACGCCGTCTGTTCCTTTAAAGATACACTACGCCGTCTGTTCCTTTAAAGATACACTACGCCGTCTGTTCCTTTAAAGATACACTACGCCGTCTGTTCCTTTAAAGATACACTACGCTGTCTGTTCCTTTAAAGATACACTACGCTGTCTGTACCTTTAGTGAACCATAAAGCACCTGTACAGTAATTTATGATTTATTTCCTGAGAGTGTCTGTCTGGGTCCTGACCATCGAAGATGAGGAAAGATGCTAAAGTATGCATAGCAACAGCTGGACTACAGTGTGTAATTGTGAAGCTGTGGAGTGCTCCTGTGTGGTCTGTGAAGCTGAGAGAATGGACAGTGAATGTAGAATGTTAATGTATGTATGTATTATTTATTTATTAAGTCTTGTGCATATCTCAGCAGAAGCTAGAACAGTGTGTTTGATTCTATGACGTTAATAGAAGTAGGAACTAATCATAAAATACAATTATTATTGTTGTTATTTTATTAAACTCTGCCACTGTTTCCTACCGAACACTGGATCTGTTGTTGGTACTGGACTCCTATAATTGTGCGTTATCATCAGTTTAATTTCTTATTATATTTCCTATTTATTATCTTTCATTGCCAACTTTATCTTTTTGTCCCTGTGCCATAGCAATAAATATGTCTTCAATTTGATCTTTTCTATGTCACAAGAAAACCTTTCAGAGCACGAAATACACAGGATAATTAAATATTAAGCGATGTTGTATAAGCTGTAGGTGATTAACAGCACACAGGTCGGGCCTCGCGCACGTTCACACTAATAATAGATATAAAAATAATAGATATGGGTCACTTAAACACAACCGTGAACCGTGAAGCCAGAATGAGCCGATCTAAGTAAAAAAAAAAAGAATTGAGCAATAAATCTCGTGAACCAAGCCAGAACGTCTTTTACAAGTCTGGGTTTTGCCAGTGACCTCGGCTATGTCCAAACATTAGGAAAAAAACAAACAGGGCGAGCTCAGAATGCGGCGGTTTTTATTTCTTCATTAGCGCAGAGCGGGACGGGTCCAAAGCGGCCCGGTTGCGTCCTCTCTTCTCGTCCCGCTCCTCGTGCCAGGGAGCTGCCGAAGGGCCGTGCCCGCGCACGCTCGCAGACCATTGGCTGGCCAGGCCCCAGAGCAGCTATGAAAGACAATATAAAGCCTAATAGTGCAGTTTATATACTTTATTACTGGTCGTTAATAAAAGCGCAGGGTTCTGGAAGAATTAGTTCTGCTGTGGTGTTGGAGTGATCCAGCGCTGGCCGGGAGCTTGTACGTTTTTTGTTTTTTTTTCTGGGATAATAACTGTACCTGAGCCTCGTTTGGAGTCAAAACACAGCGGCTTTAGTCACACTCCTGGGTTCTGTGATAAGATCAGTGTTCATTAAAGGGTTTAATGTGACAGTTCAGTGAAAATCAAAGCCTCAAACTTGCCCCCGCTGCTCCAAATGTAGCTGATCCGCCAAGAAACGTCTGGAGCTATGAGGCTCAT
>NC_089813.1:41333257-41378257 GCF_029633855.1 Hoplias malabaricus
CAATTGCACTGTGGTTGGGTCTGTCCCATGCAGTGAAATATTCTGACTTTATTCTCTGAATTTCTCTGACTTTAGTCTCAGAATTATTCTCAGAATCTTAATTCCCTGGGCCCTAAAGCTCCATCAAACTCCTCAGTGTGTTCTGACCCAGTCTTGTCTTGTGGTCCTGTCTTTGTGCCGCCTCTGTTTCTGTTCCACGTGCTTTTGTTTTTCCTCCTGTGCTCCTCCTAGTTTCACTCTCGTTATTTATTCCACCTGGGAGTCGATGTTATCAGTCGCTCTGAGATGCTGCTAAAATCCTTGGTTTCAGATATTGCCTCATGATGCAAAAACACAAACTCTTTCTTGAGCGGACACTTGCCTAGAACTGGATAGATCTCTGATAAAGTTGATAGCTCCAGTCCACAGCTCAGCAGTGACTGCCCTGGCTCATGAGGTCTGACAGTAGGTCGCTGCATTGTGTACACATCCATACCAGAGTGCAGAAATACAGACTTTATGATCACCATGAAATTTAAATTACACTTCTTCTTTTTTTTTTTACTGCAGTTGACGTTATTATTGTAATTATTTAATTAGTAGTTATTTTCTTTTGGCAAACACTCGGATTTAATATGGAGTCATCACCTGGGAAGAATAACACTGGGGATGGTGGCAGATCCAGGCACAGAACGGAAGACAGCAAGGATTTAACCTTTTTATTTGGGGCTGTTTGTTTAAATAAAAACCCTCCTTCATTCCTTCATCAGGCTTTTACATGAAAGAATGGGGAGGCACTTAAAGTGACCAATCACATTTCACGGATAGTCATAGCTACCTTTCCATTGAGAGAGAGAGAGACAGAGAGACAGAGAGAGAGAGAGAGAGAGAGACAGAGAGAGAGAGAGAGATAGACAGAGAGAGAGAGGGAGAGACAGAGAGAGAGAGAGAGACAGAGAGAGAGAGGGAGAGACAGAGAGAGAGAGAGAGAGACAGAGAGAGAGAGAGAGGGAGAGACAGAGAGAGAGACAGTGTGTCAGAGAGAGAGAGACACACAGAGAGAGACAGAGAGAGAGAGACAGTGTGTGTGTGAGAGAGAGAGAGAGAGAGACAGTGTGTGTGTGTGAGAGAGAGAGAGAGAGACAGTGTGTGAGAGAGAGAGAGAGAGAGAGAGAGAGAGAGAGACAGTGTGTCAGAGAGAGAGAGAGAGAGAATGAGAAACTCTACGCCCCACCCCTGTGTGTGTTTTAGAGAGAGATGCCGTTATGGTCCAGCACTTTATGATTGATCCACCTCCAGATCATGAACTGAACCAATCAGACACACACACACACTTATTACTGACCCTCAGCATTCCTGGATCTTCATATAAACCAACACCTCCCTTCACACGGCTCTTATTAAACAGGATTACACACTAGGGGAAACCCTTCTTGTATATCATGTGTAGTTTCTGACGGGGAGAATCGGGTGTTGGGGGGGATAAGGGTGAGAGAGAGAGAGAGATTGGCTGGGGTTTTGGAATGTGTTCTAAGGCTGAGTCATAGGTTTCTGTTTTTTTGCACCTCTCTCTTTCTCTCATTTTTCCTCTTTTTTGAGCTGTTTTCTTGACTCTCGGCCTTTAAACGTCGGCCTGTTGTTGGTGTTGACTAACACTGCTTCAGAATCGTAATGAAAGTGTGGTGTTGTGAATGACCTAATGCTTTTTTGCTTTCTAAAAGATGAAATGAAGTCAGACAGCGTTGGGTTCCTGACAGCCAGGTGCTGAAGACTTGGCGGAGGCCGCTGCTCTCGGAGCCAAGTGGAAAAACTCTTTTGCAGAATTTATCTGCACCCCTTTTCCCTTGACAAATTATTTTATTGTTCCCTCACAGTTGGTTTGCATTTATTCCCGTGGATAATGATAAGTTAAAGCCGCGCGCTTCGCTGTTGTTGCCCGGACTGGTGCCGTTCCCGAAATGACGAGGCATTTTTGCTATTCTCGCTGACAGGAAGACAGAGTGATGATTAGTCGAATGCAAATCCTCGGGAACTTGTCCCCTGTCGCCGAGATCCATCAAAACCAAGAGCAATCATTTATAACCCACGCCAAGGAATGCTAGCGCTGACTAAACTTTTTCCGGGTGAAGGAAATACATATTCGGACACAAAAGCAAGCAAACTGAAAGTGAACTGTGTCCAGGTGAAGGGTGGATGACTTCAGCTTCACTAACTCACACTTGTTTGAAAAGTGTCATCACAGTTTAGACTGAAGAGGCCTCTGTATGGTCTTTTATGAACTCTGAAAATGTTTACACACTTAAACCCTCAAAATATCTAAACGGTGTATGTTCTGACCACGGTTCTGTTTAAATGTAGAAGAGGAGATCTTTTATTATCATTTGAATTTGTTGAAAATCATGTTTGGTGAGAAAAAAAAAATCATCCATTTCATTTAAACAGTGGCTCTTTTTTTCCAATGCCCATCAGATTTTGCAAAGTCTTGCACTTTCAAGTGTTTTTGTGTAAACTGCAATTTCTGTGACATTATTATTCATTCATTATCTGTAACCCTTCTCCAGTTCAGGGTCACGGTGGGTCCAGAGCCTACCTGGAATCATTGGGTGCAACGCGGGAATACACCCTGGAGGGGGCGCCAGTCCTTCACAGGGCAACACACACACACACACACACACACACACACACACACACACACAAACTCACACACTCACTCACACACTCACACCTATGTACACTTTTGAGTCACCAATCCACCTACCAACGTGTGTTTTTGAACTGTGGGAGGAAACCGGAGCACCTGGAGGAAACCCACACAGACACAGGGAGAACACACCACACTCCTCACAGACAGTCACCTGGAGGAAACCCACGCAGACACAGGGAGAACACACCACACTCCTCACAGAGAGTCACCCGGAGCGGGACATGAACCCACAACCTCCAGGTCCCTGGAGCTGTGTGACTGAGACACTACCTGCTGCTCCACCGTTCCACCCCATTATTAAAATATTACAGACTAATGGTGACATATTGTGCCCTTCTCCCACAGTGGAACACCTTTCTGGGTCTTGAAGAATCTTTGTAACCTGCTTTGCTCAAAACCAAACCCCACAAGCCCAACAGCAGTGTGGTCTGTTCACCCCGACCCCGAGCGCACAGCAGTGAGGAGCGAGGAGCAGAAGCTCTGGCTTTTAGCCGTTTTCACTCTGTTCTCTTTCTTCTCCGTTTTTACTCAGTGCTCTTATTTCTCCGCGCTCGTTGTGTCTGTTTTGCTGAGTTTAACCTCGTCTTTGCGCTCTCACGTAAACACGGGTCCAGCGCTGTGATTGGACAGACTCAGACGAGGGGGCGGGGCCATTCTAAAGTGCCTGTACATTTTTACGTAATCAGAACACTTAGGCAATGTATAGAAACCTGACTGGGTGGAGTTGATTCACAGTGTGTAGTTTGGTGGGCTCCAGATATTAATGTGAACACGCACTGAACAAGTGTGTTTTTCCAAAATCAGTCTCCTATAAAGGAAACCTACTTCACTGCTAGAGACCACAGATGTTCTCCGTGTTTTGAATAATGTCAGCACTCATCAGCACAAAGATCTCTCAGTCGTTTTGCTCAGGGAAGGAGAGTTTCAGTGTTTTGTTTAACATCGGTTTGGAAAGAGAAAATCACATAACTGAGTTAAATCTTACTCCATGCACCCGGAGACGGGCCGAGTGAGCAAGACGTGGAGTGTTGAGACATTGATGGATTTGAACAGGGACACTAAACCTTTGCCTTACGTAATTAAACAGTAACAGTGCGTGGCATTGCATGGAAAATGTCAAAAGGAGGCAACGTGTCCTCAAACCTCTCCCCGCCAGCGTGCCTCCTAATCACATTACTGCCATCCTAGCCATGTAGATGTGTAGATACCGAGGCTGTGAGTTCGATCCCAGCGATCTGCCCGCTGCACTCCTCCTGACCCTGGTGCTGCATAGGAACAGGAGGTCGATAATCTTTTACAAATGCCCCACGTCTCCAGCTCAGGCGCTGGTGCCTGATGACCCAGTCAAAACAGGTCGAGACTCGCAAGGAGACTCCATCAGAATCTAACAGTGACTAACGCATACCTTCTGTTTCTGTCCACATCGCAGAGAGAGACTGGACATGGAGAGGGGAGGGGGCTGTGTAGCGATTGGGTTAACCCCTGGAAAGCATGAGCCGGCGTTGCCGTTGTGCTGTTCTTGTAAATGGGATGTGTTCGTCAGTCGACAGGTTTTGCGAGTGCTTTTTTTTTTTTGTTGTTTATTCCGATGTGGCAAGACTTCACACACAGCCATAACATTTCATCAGTTTCGAATTGTTTCGATTATCTCCTCTTTAACACAAACACGAATGTTTCAGAGCTGCACTTTGAACAGAATCCCCCGCTCGTGTCAATCAGCTGCGAGTGAGATGTAATATCAAATTACACCACGGTTTTGTTACAGCCGGCAGCAACTGGCGATTTGGAGGACTAGATCTTGCCTCATGCGTCTTGGACCGCGTAAAGAAATATTTCCCAATGACGTTTTTGTCTTTCGTTATCAACGACACACGGGTGGAGTTATAGGAAGTAATTAAAGCGGAATATCTGCTCAGTGTCGCAAGAACCGAGTGGCACACTAATCCCCGACTGTTTACGTAGCACACGAGCCAAAAACCTCCAACTTATCCAGCAATCTCCCATTGTACAATTTTACAACATGATTTAGACAAACATCTTATCAGAGCGCAGTATAGTTTATGATGATAGAGGCCATACGGTTTCGTTTTGTAAACCCCCCCCCACCCTCCCCTTGTGGATGAAAGCCTCACCAGGTCTTTGAGAAGAACACGCAGCTTCAGAAACATGTTTTTCATTCAGAACGCTGCCAGCCACACATCTAGGACTTGGAGTTGAATTTTCATATGTTTCTGTGTGTTTACATGCAGTTAAACCGCATCTCCAGACCACTTTGTGTCCTAATTGACTCCATATAGTTTAGGCTGTGCTCCAGTGGCGAACGGACACATGGTCTCTGTGGATTAGTTGATTCAGAGCTCCCTGTTGAACATCTGACTGCAGTAATACGTTATGAGAGATAACCGTCAGGCTTTTTTTTCTTCTCTTGGTCGGCTTTAGTTACACTCTGCTCTAAGAAATAACAGTACACACTGCTATAAATATGAAAATAAAGCTTTTTCCATGGTACGTCTTGAACATGTGGTTCCAGGAAAAATCTTTAAAAGAACGTCCACAATTTAAAACGTTTCTATATCAGTTAAAGTGTTTTTTTCTCTTTCTGACATCTTTACTGTTATGGCACGGGGGAGTCTAAGGTTAGAGACGCGAGCTTGGGACCTAAGGGTCGCTGGTTTGATCCTCACTGGCAGGAAAAACGGCTGCAGGGCATGAAAGAACTGTACCAGCCTCCTCCCTCAATATCCACAGCTGAGGTGCTCCTGAGCAAGGCACATAATGCTCAGCTGCTCCCTGGGTGCTGGGATGGCTGTCCACTGCTCCCCTCAGTGCTCGTATGTGAGTGTGTGTGAGAGTGTGTGTGTGAGAGTGTGTGTGTGAGAGTGTGTGTGTGAGAGTGTGTGTGTGAGTGTGAGTGTGTGTGAGAGTGTGTGTGAGTGTGTGTGTGAGTGTGTGTGTAAGTGTAACAGATAAATCAACATCACACTATGGCCGGGTAATTTACTGACTTACTTACAGTTACAGAGTACAGAGTGTGTGAGTGTGTGTGTGTGAATGTGTGTGTGAGTGTGTGTGTGTGTTTGTGTGAGTGAGTGTGTGAGAGTGTGTGTGTGTGTGTGTAAGTGTAAGTGTAACAGATAAATCAACATCACACTATGGCCGGGTAATTTACTGACTTACTTACAGTTACATATTTGACTGACGATAATAAAAGTAAGATAATCAGGGCTAAATTATTATGTTCAGTTTCTTTCTTTTAATGTGATGCTCCCAAAATCCTAGGCTCACATTCAGCTACTGGTTAAAAGTCTAGCTTTTAAAGGTCAATTAATGAATGGTTTCTAAGATTAACAACAATCTCCATATCATTATTTGACCAAAATCATTTTATAAAGTTTTAAATCAGCACTCTTAGTGTTAAATGTAATATTCTTTAACACTCTGTGTACATTTAAAACAGTGTATATTTAACAACAGTAAGTTTGCTCTGTGGACACCTGTACATCACATGTGACACTTTGTTAACTACTGAGCAACATCAAATAGACTTAAAGGAGCAATCTGTAAGATATTCACAGCAATTAGTCATAAAATGTCCGGGGGGTGTGATCATAGACTAAGGAAACAGTCAAAGTTAAAACCCTGCTGTCTCTCATAGCATTGCTGAAGCAGTACATTCTCTTTGAGAAGTGCCCAGTGCGTCCGAGGTCCCGCCCTCTGTCCAATCATTTTACAGTCCATACCCGCTGCTGCCAGGTCCACGAACAGAGTCTCGTAGCCATGAACTGGCCAAGAGAACAGAATTAATGTTATATTTTACCGGACCCAAAAAGCCCCTTTGCCCTTCTAAAACCCTCCAGGACCAGAGACGGAGTAAAATGAGAGGAAATAGTGCCCTTACGTTTGAAAAGTGGAGGCAGTTTACAAGCAGCAACACTACACAACCGAGCCAGATCTGGCTAATTTCCTCCTGAACAGGCAACAGCTAATCATTTCTGAACAAATACAGAAGTATAGACGCCTATGGATAGATTTAAAGGAGGTATAGTGATGTTTGAAAGGGTCAGGACTGTGTTTTACTCAAAGAAGGTGGATAACAACATGATTGAAAGGTGTAAACACCATTGTTAGTTTGTTTTAAATAAACTGAGGCAGATTTGTGTGTTTCTTCATGGTTTTTATGTGTTTTAAACAAATTAAAGAGTAAGAATTGTGTTTGAAAACACTCACATATTCATCTTAGTAGTAAACAGCAAATATTAGTGTTTCACTATTAGGTAGATGTTTTAGTGACAAAATGTACACATGGCCCTGTGTGTTAAATGGATACAATTGGAGTTTTGTTTCTAAAACCTAGCGCTAGCTTTAGCTTCTCATGACTTGGAAATGAGTATTCAGTAAGAAGCTGGAGATTAATGCAAAAACGACTCTTAAACGGACCCCTTTAAGGTGGAACTAAATGCTTGAATACAGAAGTTATAAATAAAAAGAAAGGGTCTGCCTCCTAAAATGACATTCATGACTGAAGAGAAAATACCAGCGGCCGTGTCTGGTCTAAAATGTTAAGCTGGTTTAGACAGTAGCTACATTCTTGTAAATGCAGGGAATACAGCAGTGGTTCTTTCAGCAGTGATTTTTTACTTCACTTTAGTAGGTAGATGTTTAGTGACATCACATATAATTGGATCGTGTGATTAGATGAGTAAAGTGGAATAACAGTTGCTTCTAAACCTTTCAAAAGCAATGGCGCTAGCTTCGGCTCTTTGAGGTGGAACAGAGAAGTCAAGAAGCTGGAGAATAACGGCAATACGATTTATTTATTTATTTTTATTTTATATTAACCTTTAATTTAACCAAGTCATTAAGAACATTCTTATTTACAACGGCCGTCTGGCAAAGAGCAAAGAGGACATATATAAAGAGAAAAACAAAAACTAATCAAACGTTTATAGTTTTATAGATTTAGATTCATAAACGGAAATGTTTGACTCTGAAAACTGTGAATAAGAAGCGAAGGTCTGCCTCCTAAACTACGTTCATGGTGTAAGGGAAAATCGAAAAGTAACACCAGCCTTGTTTAGTTGAAATCTTTAAGGTGGATTTGGACAGTAAAGGAATGTAAATGCAGGGAAATGGCGGCCACCCATTCACTTCTTTGTCTTTTTCTTGCGTAGGTAGATGTTTTTGTGAAATGATGAACACGTTACTGTGTAAATATGTTGATTATGGCACATTCTTCTTAGCGATTACGGTCCAAAGTTCTTATATTTGACTCTTGTTTATTCAGTTTTCCTCAAACTGGCAACATGCTCGAGCTTCATGTCCAGGGAGGAGGAGAAGGAGGAGGGGGAGGGGCAGGAGGGAGGGGGGGGGGGAGGAGGAGGGGGAGAAAGAGGAGGGGGAGGAGGAGGAGGAGGTGGTGGAAGGGAGGAGGAGGCAACTGTAGTATTATAGCTGATCTGATTTTAAATGCTTGGTGTCAGTGTTACAGCTCCTTTAATGTAATGATATCTGAAGATGTTCTCAGTGACCACTGACAGGCTTCAACACCACTGTCTGCTGTCCCGAGCTTTGTGTATATCCTGATTTATCCTGTCTATGTCTTATAACTTTACAAACCTTTAACTACTGACAGTGAGTCAGTGAGAGGCAGACAGGAGTGCTCCAGCTCCTAATGGCATGACTAGGTGAGCTATTAAACGTGTTTGTGTAAGCTAACGTTTTATATGTTCATTTTAACTGGATCTGCCACTGTGAAATAAGTGCTGTTCTCTTCAATGTTCATTTTACGGTCAAATTAAGCGCTGGACCTTGACTTGAGCAAATAAAGGAAATACATTACATATTTGGAAACCAAAATTGAAGCAGCCTACGGTGAAATGTGGTCAGGTAAACGACGAGCCGCTTCACCTTTACAGACGCGAACTCGACCGAAGTGCGCCGTAATCGTCCGGACTTATTTGACTTGCTGATGGACTGGCACTAACTGCTGAAGTCTGTTTAACCACCAGACGTTTTTGCACACATTCGGCTGTTGTTCTCTGGGAAAACATCGTCCTCTGCCCTACGTGGCTTTGCCAGCTTCAGTCTACGAGCCTCAAACGCTCTGAAGCATGAACCAAGCCCAATAAGCAACTTGCAAATCATAAGGATATGTACACTGCTCCTGGCCAAGATACACTTATTTAAAAAGCACACAAAGAGAGGCCTCTGGACACGGCCACTTTTTTACTTTTCACATGTTTGTGTAAGGGATGATGTAAAAGGGTGAAAATTCATATTTCACTTTAAATTTACTTAATAAAAAAACCCTCCCTTTTCTTTAATTTTTTTGCATCCCAAAGGAAAGCAACCGTTTACACTTCAAAGTTCTCCTTGAGTCGATGAAAGATGAAAAACAGCCCTTTTATGCATTTGGAGCACATTTCGGAAAACGTCAGGGATGAAACGAACATGTTTTATAGTCAGTAAACACACAAAAATGGTGCCAATTTATGTGAAACACGTAGACACAGGGTCGAAAGAATGTAGCACCAGCTGTTCCCAGAGCCTTAGTCCAGTGTGGCCCTTAGGACAGAAATCTAATGCTGTGTTTCTTCCTTTATTTATTAATATTTTAACTAACCTTCTTTAGAACCATAAAGTCTTGCTGCAGTCCTCGTGTAGTCCAGGGGCCATGGATCTCACTGTGCAGCCTTTAGGGAGTTTCCCACCAACGGTGAAATAATAAGACGCATCTTATTACTTTTAACGGCCATTAAACAGTAAAGAAAAACACGAGGACCTCCGACGCGCCTGCTCCCGAATGCTTACACAGTGAGAATAGATTTGCTCGTAAAGTTTCGATGATGGTGGGCCCGTCTGCTGGTGTATCTGACGGCCGTCTGCAAAAACAACCCCGTGTTCAGTCTCCCTTAGATCACCGTCCATGACCTAAGATTGAATGCATTTCCATTACAGTAGCCCCATGACGCCCAACGCTTTCACATTGGAAAGACCTCACACTTTAAAAAGTCTGGTAAGTGGCAAGTGAGGGCTGTTTAAATCCGGTGTGTAATTATCCTCATTAAGAGAAAAATGAATCTGTGACAGTAAACAAGTAAATATTGCTAGAAATATGGACGGATGCGGACAGTAGCCAAACACACGTACTTCAGTAATCTACAGTAATCTGAAAAAAAATAAAAAGATGAACGGACCAATAGAAATGCCCCAAAATATTTTTGCATTGACGTCTATTGAAAGGTAAAGCTGCAATGTTTTTCATTGGTGAATTTCTTTTCTAAACTGTGATGGCAAACCACAAGGTGGCGCTACAGAGAGTGTTGCTGTCACACAGCTCCTGGGTTCTGTGAGGACTGCGTCAGCGTTGGTCTCCGCTGTGTGCTCCAGTCCTCCCACAGGTCAAAGCTCATGCCGAAAGGTTTGTCCTTTCAAAAGCGTGCCTTTGACGGCTGCTTCTATTGTAGATGACGTTTTTGCTTGATTCTCTTTATTCCCACTGTTTTCACTCATTGCTCTAATTTCTCTGTACTTGTTGTGTTTGTTTTACTCGATTTGACCTCGTCTTTGCACTTTCTCATACACAAATGACTGAAGAGACTCAGATGTGGTGGTGGGACAGTTCTGAAGTGCCTTTGTAGGGCACAGCACAAAATCAGAAACACTTGTTCGATCCCATGTTTTCAGTCCACACGGATCTGTTTACTTTTAAACATGACACCAGTGCAGTAAGAGGGAAAAGAGACATCAAAACACCTCGGTGCAAGAGAAAAACACAGAGGTTTAATCCTAAATCACTTCACACTCCCTCCGTAGTGCACTACGCAAGTCCTGAAACCACTGAATCTACATCTGAGCAGTGCATTATATATTTTTAAAGGCTAAGCACCACTTAATGGACCTCCATGAATATTCCACATTATTGTAGTTACTGACAGATATAAGTATGAATTAAAATGAAAATAGCAGCTTAATTTGCTTTAAAACTGACAATTTTATTAAATTGACGGAAAAACCCGAGCTCTCTACGGAAATTCTCGAACGCGACCGTGACGTCACTGGTGGACAACAGCTGAACAACGCCGCGGTAAAACACCGTTATGACTGACTGTTATGACAGTATCTAGCTAAATAACCAACATTATTCATGACAATAGCCTAGCAATAAGCTAAACTCAAATGTAGAGGTACCGTTATTCTTGTAAATGTGATCGAAGTCGAACTGGAATTCCTCCGACACTATAAACCTCCGTAATGCAGCTACGTAGCCGAGTATAATCTGAGCCACCGAGTTTAGCGAGTCAAGCTAACGTTAACTAACACCAACTAAAACAGGCGAAGTGAGTGTCCTCACCCTGTTTACCTCCATGTTACAGAGGCTCTTGAACACCTTTCGTTGGTGTCCTTACATGCCCATATTGTTGGAAAAGCGCCAGTGAAATGAGTTACAGATAACGGAGTGAGCGGATGGTCCTTTCCAAAGTGCCCGTTTAAAGTGGACAAATTTAGTCCATTTTCTGGATATTTTGGGATCTTTGGGCCATTTGTTCACAGATGTCCCACTGTACATTGAATGATTGCAGCCAAAAACAACACACCTTTTCCTCATTTTGCATTAAATTAAGTGCAGCTTCTAGAGTGTTGTCCACCATCTACGTCACAGGCAAGACGCCTATTAGAGTTTCCCAACACCGTTGGGGGGGGGGCAACGGTCTTTTAAACCTTATTCCTTCAATTAGTAAGAAATAACATGTTTTCTGACTCTCAATAAACACAAGTTAGGAACTCAAACTCCACTAGATTTATTTGTTTGACTCTTTCACAGAGCTGCTGCTTAGCCTTTAATACAGCATCATTTACATGTGGGAGTCTGAAAAGTAGTGCTAGCTGCAGGTGTAGTGTAGTTTATTGACTACTGTACTTCACTAAATAGGGAGTGAGGGGCTGTTTGAGTTTCAGCCAGCGACAGACACGCTGTGCAATGTCAGCATTTCAAAAATATCCATTTTCCTTCGTCCACAACAGAACATTGACCACGGCGTTTTAAAAAAAACTTCACTCTAAGAACGTTTTGCAGCACCTGGATTTGTGGACTCAGGTACTGCAGCGCTTAATTAAACAGCTTTGACTGGTATTTGAGGACCAGGAGTATTTATATTTTGACTCATTTAATGGAGATACGTATTTGTCCACCTCCAACACACTTTTATATTGAGGTAGTAACATATAAATGAAAGGTTTCAGTCCTGTCTCTGGTGAAACACACATCGAGAGGGTGGTGTTTGATGTGTGATGATATATATATAGGCCTATAGTCTGACTGGATGTGGACTATCAGATTACCAAAGGCCCGGTCCGGACAGAGACGCATGTGTTTGGGAAGACAGTGAAAAAATCCTCTGAGAACACTTGGTGCCACAATAAAAGAATCGTATGAGAATCGTGTTGCACTGTCCACAGTCCACTTCCCCTGTCGAAAAGTGAGGGGTGAAACTCAACACAAGTTTTGTGCTGGAAAACCGTAGGGACCCTCGTTAATGTGCTCAGTGAAGCTGGACAGCGGCTGCTCCCCTGGCAGCGCTGAGGCATGCGAATAAATCAACACTTTTTATTCTGACCAGGGTTGTGCAAATTTGTAGTAAATAAGATTTAAAAATAAAAAATAAAAGATATTATAAACATATAACACTGCTTTTCTACTGCGAGATCGTGATACAGCTGGGTGTAACTAGGTTAAAGGAACAGACTGTTATTGGGAAGAAAATAATTCAGGTTTGTTGGATCATATTAATCTGATGATTCATCCCGAAACCACAGAAACCTATTTGGAACGTCTACCGTCAGGATGCTCACCAAAAACAAGGAACTTTTAGCTGATTTATCGAGGGGCTCATTTTCAAACATGATACGGCCAAAAGCTCATCCAACACGTCTTCAGAAGTGAAGGGGAGGTTGTTCCTCTTCTGCTGCTGTCTCTACTCTTCTGGGAAGGCTTTACTTTAGTTTCTGGAGCATTTCCTGTGAGGATTAGACGGCATTCAGTAACGAGAAAAATAATGAGTCAGGTGCTGACGTTGGATGATCATTTTTTGGATCTTGCCACTCTCAGATCTTTCACTGCTCCATGCTGCTGCAGAGGGTTTATAATAATAATAATACAACGAAGATCACTGTGAGCATCAAACCAGGGGAATACACTGTCGGCTGATGTCTCTGTGATTAGAAATCTGTTTAATTCTATCATTTCACTAGTTTCAGGATGTGATTAACAGATGTGCTTTTTTTCCACACTATGGTACTCAGACTGAAAGCGAATGTCGACGGTTGTTGGGTAAACGCAGTTCTCTCTGGTTGTTTACATTCTGAAGCTAAGCGTCTTTTAAGGTGGAATGGTGTGTTTAAGGGAAATGGCGACTGTTTGTACAAGTGTGTGAAGGGCAACTGTCTCTATTTCTATTCACTGTTTGAATCACAACAGAAACTTATTTGTAACTTGAGCTGTTTAGTTTGTAGCACTGTCGCTAATGCAGTTAGCCATCTCCTGAGTTTGGAGACATTTCCACCTTAACTGATCCCAAACAGCAAAAATAAGTCAATATTCCACACCTAAGGAGCTGGAATAGCGCAATATCCTCATCTCGGTTCGTGCTTTTCAATGTTTGGAGTTCTCTTCGTTGTCTAAATATTATTCTCCAGACGCCTGTGCTTGTGCTTTTTATATTTACGTATAATATAGTAATATAGTAATGTGGGGGTGGACGACTACTGACGTGCAGACTGACCAATGAAATATTTACAGAGAAGGTTATCGACCAATAACAGTAGCGCTACAGTCAGACCGTTCAATCAGAAGATTTTAGGCTGCTTCACCACGCCCCCTTCTCAATCGAGCGAACCAATCGGAGTAGAGGAGGGCAGGACTAGTTTGTGAACGAAACTTCTCGAAGTTCTATGTGAGCTCTAGAAAAACAACATCCCGGACGTTTTTTTAAGTCTAAAATAGAGGACATGTCCGGGTAAAAGAGGACGTCTGGTCACCGTAGTGTATACTTTTATTTGAATGTCTTTATACAAACATATGTTCTGTTCTCTACATTAAACTGTCCCAAAGCTGTTGTAACTCCATGTTACAGTAACAGATTCCCTCTAACGCAGTCATTTACAAATGTAAATACAGCCTAGCTGTAAACAGTAGAATACTATGAGCCAAAAGAAGCAGTAGGAGTTCTCAGGTGTCTCAGAAGAACAAAAATGTTTGTGAAGCGGCTCTTTGTGTTGAGTTCAGTGCTTACTGTAAGTTGCGGGCTCATGGCTTGAATTACTCCGGATTCGTGCTGTTCAGAGCCGGAGCGAGTGTGATCCACACTGGTTTTATGAGTGACTCAGTTATGAGAGCGAAGCCGAAGCACACTCATCTGTCCTGCGTTTGCTGATACCGTTTACTTTCTGAACTCCGCAGGGATCAAATTCTCCTTTGGGCTCTGGATCAGATACGGGGAAACAAGCAAGATGAATAATCAAATAAAAATAAAAGCTTCCCCTCTTTCACTCTGTTGTCAAAGCAAATTGTGGATCTGAAAAAAAAAAACCCAAAACCCAAAACAACAAAAAAGTGTCCTGCCCTCAAAGGCAGACCGTGAGGGGCCCGAGTCGTTTCTTAATCATTGTAGACGACCCGATACCCAGCGATAGAAACGGTCTGTCCTGAAACCAGCACGGGACTTCAAAGCTTCTGGCCAATTACAGAGGGAGCTTTGAACGAATCTCATTCCAAAAGAAAGGTTTCATTATTTTTTTTTTCTCCGTTAAAATAATCATAACAAAAAAAAGGAAGTGAAATATGATTCTCTCTCCGTAAACATCTGGTTTGGTGTTGACTAATAACAAGCACAAGCATCTCCTCTGAGGATTGTAGACGGCACTAGCTGCACTGTGTAGGTACCAAAGTAATCATTTTCGAATGTTGTTCCGTTTAATTGCAATGCAATTACGACCACTTTAAACCCAGCCCCTGTCAGAGCGCGGTCACATCAAGGGAAATTCCCAGAACCTCTAAAAAACCCGTCCTTTATTATACACAACACCCTCAGCAACAGCTTTAACTCACAGCCGTTCACTGATAAGTGATTCTGCTCCTTAAAGACGTCCTGTAAGACCCTGCCCTCGGGCAAAAGCCAAACGTGGTGAAAGTGGTGTAAAGTGTGAAGCCTCAGCTGGAGAAGGCCTCTATATGATCCAGGCTCCTGTACGCATCTGCCTCGCGAAGGTTATTCTCATGTTTTGCGGTTGAATTTGGCCACTGTCATTTCAGTGGAATTTCCTGCCATCTGTATCCAATCGAACCCTCTCCGATTCCTGCTTGCTTGTAAATACTGCAGAGCTGCTTGGATCCTTCCCCGATGGATCAGTGTTACACTGCTTTTGGACACGGCTTTACCTTTGAGTTTCTGATCTGTTACTTTTCAGCTCAGTACAGGGCGATCTCTGTAAACGTGCAGCCGTTCCTAAAGCAGCGAGGTGCTAATGCTTTGTGTGTTTGTGTAATTTCATCTTCGGCCCTCGGCTTACAATTTCTTTTTTCCCCCCAAACCTTTTATTTTGAAAACACAGTGGGCCTTTAAACACCTCAGTGCTGAGACGAAAATCACCTGGCCTCGTCTGAATGAACCCGGTTATATTTATTAAGTTTTTGTAATAAATGGTTTATTCATCTTCAACTTGAAAGGAATAGTGTTTTACAAAGCTCTGCATTTTTGTAAAAGCTTTATTCGTCGACAAAATGAGCTCAATCATGTTACACTCTTTTTTATGGAATGTATTTGCAATTCACAGTAAACTATAACATCCTGTACATACATGGTTATGTGTGTGTGTGTGTGTGTGTGTGTGTGTGTGTGTGGAGTGGGGGGGGGGTTGTGTCTGTATTAATAGTCTGACTCTGTGTAAATGCACCCCACAGCCACAGGTCACCTGTGTTCATTAGTTAAGGCCCGTGTCGTTTGCTTATTTGCCATGGCACACTGCTGCCTCGCCATTAGCTGTCATCCAATCGGAATGCTGGAAATGAAAATATTACCCATGACTCACGTTCTTCGAGGAATTTGCACTTAGTGCTCTGGACTCCTGACAGCGCCGTCCTTCACTCTCTGTTACACACACACACACACCCGCGCAGACGTAGGGTTAATAATGTGTGTGTAATTAAGTCACAATCCTGATAAATGAATCTGAATGTGAAACAATGTTTTACAAATAGCGGTAATTTCACTCCAGCTTCGTGGGGAATTGAAGACCGCTTGACTTTGGCTTTCGCTGAGCGAAGGAACTGAGGCCTTTTTATTCCAGAGGAAAGCATAAGCTCTATTTTTATTCTGTCACTGCAGATTTATACTGTGGTGTTTCTGTCTGGACTGAGTGCACAATTGAAGTCTCACACACACACACACACACACATATATATATATATACACACTGTAGACCCTGAGACTGTGGACTGAGCTCTTGCTTGTAAATAAATGAATTAATAACTATAGAAATGATAAACAATGCATTTTCACTTTCAGGCCCCAGGACACGACGTGCTACGCGTTTTGCTCCGGTTTCAGGGCGTCTCTGCTCGTGTTTTATATATGAAACTAATCTAAAAACAGTTATGGGCCTCGTGCATGGAACAAAATGCTAAACTGATGTCTCTCTTGTGCTTATGGATTGAAAGAGCATTTTAAACATTTGGGTAAAAGCTACACATTCAGCTTTTAGATGATTTTCTGTGCCGTTTAAACCCAGGTGTGTGTTTTAAATTAGATTTTTGACAGTGGTCACAGACCCATGTTACTGTTCACTTGTTCTTTGCATGTGTTGTACATGTCAGTGTAATGGAAACCACCTTTGGTTTTGGTTTGGCTTTGACCTTTTGGCTCACTGTGGTTCCGAGCTGTTGCCCAGTGTTCAGTGTCATGACGGCAATCGCGCTGTTTACTTTAAAGCCTTGATGGACAAACATGCGTAATCTGCATGAAACTGAGACTCAGGTCTGTGCCAGTTACGGAGGAAAATGAGCTCAGATCAGTGCTCAAACTCCCTGATGATAGAGATCCAGTTTGAACGACTGTGCTGTTGTGTTTGATGTAGATGTTAAAAAAGTGGCTCACGTTGCAGAATCACATTCATATCACAGTGTTTAATTCTGCCGGGCCACAACGGACCAAGAGAGGTTCAACAATCATGTAAAAGTCAAAACAGGGAAAATTCTCACTATTTCCACAAGTGAACACAGTTCTCGTGTCATAATAAAAGGTCTATGACCTAATTTTGTCACAATACCACAAGGATCAAACACCACAGCAGTGTTCTCCCCCTATGTAAACAGCCCCTGTTCAGAACGATCCTGTTCCTTTAAATGATAATGAGCCGCTCGCTGTTCACCCCGACCCCGAGCGCACAGCAGTGAGGAGCGAGGAGCAGAAGCTCTGGTTTTTAGCCGTTTTCACTCTGTTCTCTTTCTTCTCCGTTTTTACTCAGTGCTCTTATTTCTCCGCGCTCGTTGTGTCTGTGTCTGAGTTTAACCTCGTCTTTGCGCTCTCACATAAACACGGGTCCAGCGCTGTGATTGGACAGACTCGGACGAGGGGGCGGGGCCATTCTAAAGTCTCTGCACTGCTTGCCTTTTTTATAGTTGATAACGTAGAGCATTAAATAAATATATACTCTGTATTACATACAGTATCTAACGTTGTAAAGTCTCTAGCACTGATTGAGGGACTGCCAAGTGGAACCACATACAGATTCTTAAAGTGTGAAGGGTTAAATTGTAGAGGCCTCCTTTCCAAACCTGACACGTAAACGCCAGAGTGAGCGACAGCAGCAAAAACATTTTCCTGCCCCCACCACCGCACCACCCCACCACCTGACATAACCTCCGAGATTTCCCTTCTGCAGCTGAAGTGATGTGGACAGAGTTCAGACGGCTTCAAGATGGTCGCTGCTACTGTTTGTAACTGCAACGGGACAGATTTTGAGGGGAGGGTTTGATGATGTAGGATTACACGGCTGTAACTGGTGGGGTACGAACTGTAATTCTATAATGACTTCGCTCCAATGGCTTTGTACTGCAGAGTAAACCTGAGGAACATCATTTGATCACATTTGTAAACACAAAAAAATGGTCAGAATCACATTTTTCAGCCTCTATTTCAGCGCCAGTGTCTGCTTTATTCTACGTACTGCTTTCAGAACGAAGGAGACAATTGAGGTCGTTTCCGAAAGGACCTCCATTTTGTCCAAACACACTAAGGGTTAGGGTCTCGGGACAAACTCAGAGTGATCAGTGAACACAGAAAACTAAAGTATCCATGTTCCACTTTGTCCTGACCCAACCTCATCCTCGGCCTTACTGGAAGCGAGATCAGCCGGTGGTCCGAGTCCACCCACGCCAGACTCTCCGGCTCCTCCAGTGACGGGCAGTCACCAGCAGGTGGTGGCATGACCCACTCCAACCCACTAATTACTGCAAAGGTAAAGCACGGGGACTGGAGGCATTTACAGCAGCCTGTCATTGGCACGGCCACAATCAGCCCTGGATTTATCTGTTTGAAGGCTGCTGATAGATTTAGCGTTCACGTTTCCAGTCGGCGTGTGTGTTTGTGTGTATAATTAAATTGCTGTGTAATGCTTTATCCAGTGTGGGCCTTGATTTATACGTGTTTTTTGGTCCAAGCATGCGGTTAAATCATTGCTCTGAAGGAGTTGCGCTGGAGTCTGTTTGGAGATGGTGAGTCCCCTGAGGTCAGCCTTTTGACTTCGAATGTTGTTTTAAAGCATTGTTCGAGAGATACATTTTCACGAAGCTTACGTTTGGACATCTATTTATGTTATTAATATTATTATACGTAGTGTTAGGAGTCTTTTATTTATTCCTGAGACAAAGTGTAATGTTGTGGTTTCAGCCAAGTCTCAATAGGCGTTTAATATGTATTCAACTGAAAGGTAACTCCCAAGGTTCATACAGTGTGTATAACATATAGTTACAGAGTAAAGATTACAGACACTGGGCTGGTCCTTTCTGATGGTTGTGTATTAATCGTTCGGGATCTCAATGGTCGTTGCAGTGTGTGTGCGGTGATTAGGAATCATCAGTTTGTGGGACTAGGATCATTTATTCATTTATTTACTTTTTAAAACGTATTTCTCAGTTCCTTTCACATAAAATCGAGCTTCGTTTTTAGGTCCAAATAATTTTGAGAAACCCGCTCACGTCTGGGGTACAAGCAATAAGACAAAGAAAACACAGACAGTGCAGTCACCCCTAATTTAATCGAATATCTGCTCTCAAGCCTTTCTCTGCCTTTTTCCTCTCTCTCTCTCTCTCTCTCTCTCTCTCTCTCTCTCTCTCGATCATCCACCTGTCTCCCCCCCTCCTTTGTTATTTTTCATTTACTTACGCCCTCAGGTTTTTCAGGCCTACATCCATCGCTAAGCAAACAAATAAGTTCCGGGGCCTGCGCCGAGACACAAATATAGACATGAGTTATGAGATTTAAACACAGAAAAGACTGTGCTCTCTAACACACTCCATCTGTGTTGGACTTTCAGCCGTGTCCACCATCGAGAGAGAAACGAGTCTGAACGAGTCTCAGAGAGAGAGAGAGACGGAGAGAGAGAGAAACGTCTGCTGAACGAGTCTCAGAGAGAGAGAGAGAGAGAGAGGGAGGGAGAGAGAGAGAGAGAGAAAGAGGGAGGGAGAGAAACAGAGAGAGAGAGAGACAGAGAGAGAGACAGAGACGGAGAGAGAGAAAGAGAGGGAGAGAGAGACAGAGAGAGAGAGAGAGAGAGAGAGAGAGAGAGAGAGAAAGAGGGAGGGAGAGAAACAGAGAGAGAGAGAGACAGAGACGGAGAGAGAGAGAGAGAGGGAGAGAGAGACAGAGAGAGAGAGAGAGACGGAGAGAGAGAGAGAGAGAGAGAGAGACTGAGACTGACATGATGCTGAAATCTGAGAGAACCTAACTCGCTGGTGAAGGGAAATACTCCTCAGGGCACATTTTAAAACAGCAGCTTATTTTTTTTCAAGAAATAATACGCTGTTAGGATAAATATTTTTGGAGAGATGATATGTTTCTTAACATAGAAGTCATCTGCACTAGGGACTGATCAAACCGGCTGATATCAAAGACCTGCGTCCCATGACCTGGGGAACTTCGGGAAGAAAATATCAGAGAATTAATGACATTAATGACGTTCAGATTCAGCGTCTCCTACGAAACACAACGTTTAAAAACACCTTCAGCCCCACCACCACACACCCCCGGCCCCACCACCACACACCCCCAGCCCCCAACCGGTGCAGAGCAAAATCTATTTAAATGCGAAGAACATACCTACACTACACAATACATTTTACACACTGTTTAATTTTCATAAATTCAGAATAGACTGCAGCCAGGGTTACAGCAATTTCTCTATCACAGGGAAACCGAGCCAGCGGCGGCCAGTTGATCCTCAGTAACATTTACACGGCATGGATTCCTAAGACTGAAGCTATTAAATGGGTTTTTAAATTTAAAATAAAAGAATCAACGTAAGAACAACACAATCAACACAACACTAATTATATTCATATTCAATACTTTCATTCATCAATCAATTTTTTGTGATAAAAGGCTAGTAATTTCTGTATGGGAACGAATAAAACAAATAAGTGCGTGTAGTAAACGCGACAAACTGGAGACGGGAGTCTATTTCCCTTTATTATAATTAACAGATGATTTCTGAATTAAAATCTCTTAATTTACTAAATAAATGTTGGGGTCAGACTTGGTCACATGATTAATCCGTGTTAAAGATGAACATTAACCTTGACAGCACTGTTTTAAAGCTTCTATGTAGAATCTACACAGGCTCCATTCATTAAGCAATTTGTGCCAAACCCAAAGTAATATTCTAAATGTCTTCAACTGTAAAACCCAACTTTACATTTGCAAGTTTAATCTACCTTTCCTTCTTTCGTCTCTCTCTCTCTCTCTCTCTCTCTCTCTCTCTCTCTCTCTCGCTTGTCAGGTGTGTAGAAGCAGCCTGTTAGGTAGGGGTCATTTTCCACTTCCTGTATTCCTCACTCCAAAATAAAAGCCCTCTGCTTCTGTAATTGCGGTTTCTTGTAATTGTTTAAATTATGGTGGAGCGGCGGCAGTAATTAAGCAGCAGTGGGCTGCCATCCGCAAAATGAACGTAGCAGAGACACTGATCTCTAAGGTACTGTTTGTGAACAGCGTTCAAGGAACTTAAGGTTCATAAAAAGAAAAACGAAGAAAAAGCCTATTGTTCGTTGCGCTATTTACACATTTTCTGAAAAAGCTTTTTATCGATTTATTCTGAGGATTCAGTTATGATTTCTTTTACTTTTAATATCAGCTTTAAATCCTTGGTGAGGACGGCTTTTATTGGTGAACAGAGCTGTGTGTGTGTGTGTGTGTGTGTGTGTGTGTCTCCTACTTTGAAAACTGATAATAAAGATTGTTGAAACTGTATAAAATGTTAGTGTTAATCAGTGGAGGTGTGTGTGGCTGTAAGATGCTGTTGAGACTTTATGACGTTTGTACCTTCACTGTTAAATGAATCCACTGGTGTGTGGAGTTACAGCTGCGTGGTTTTCTATCGGCTCTGACTCTGTTGGACTCAGATGATCTCAGTGCTAAGCGAAATAAACATTCCCACACCCTTTTTTTTCTTTTCGAGAACTGATTGCTCGGACATGTTCAGTCTGACCTTGGCTCGAGGGGCCGCTGCATCAATGTGAGAGAAACAAATGTTTGTTTTTTTTCACGAAGCAGCTTCCAACAGAACCCCATGGCCACGTCCCTCAGTGAAGGATCACCACAGGTGACAGGAAACTCTCCCTGAGAACCACAGGAAGAAGCCTTGAGGAGAACAGAACCAAAACAGAACCCGTCCTCCTGCGGTGGAGTCGGAAGAGCGGAGTGTACGAGACGGCGAGGCGGTTAGAGGCTCATTATTAACTGTTTCAGAGCTGATGCGGTGATTTATGGCAGTGAAGTGGACAGAGTTGAAGTGTCATGCCGGATTTCCACACGCATCTGTCATGTGGTTTTTGGCAGCTTGTTGTAACTCCGGTTCAAATGTTTGACGTGCATCAGGATTGACGCCCTCCACTTCCACACACACACACACACACACGCTGTTGTGTAGTACAGTACTCCTGTGAACACTTGCTTGCCTTCAGACATCTGCTTTTCATTGCACTCATCTCGGAAGACTTGAAAACATTAAGCGCTGGCACAAGTGCGTCTCACTCCAGCACTTAACACACTGCTTAGGTGACTTGAAAGGAGAGAGGCGAGAATTATAGAAAATGAAGTGTCACTGAAATAAAAAATCGCCCCAGATTACCGGCAATTACATTTAATAACGGCCGGCCCATGTGCGGATCAGATGCAGAGGTCGGAGGGGCTCTGGGCGGGTTACAGGGGGTTAGTGGATGAAGGGGCCTTTGGGGCGGCTTCTGGTTCCCACTTACGCTTGCTCCTGCTTAAAAATTCTACGCATTATACGATTGGCTGGTGTTCATTTCATGGCTAAAGTCACCTCCGGTCACCAGTTAAACCCCTGAAAACTCATTACACGATTCGGAATTATTAAAAGTGTCACAGATGTAACTCCACACCTTCGCCTTCGTTCCGTAGCATGGCGTTATGAATAGATTAGTCCCTGCCTTTATCCGGACCCACCACCCTGCTCCTCTCTTGCAGCTAGAACCAGCAAATCTCCACCCACAACCCGATGGAATTGGTCCGTTAGGTTTGTGATGTAAGAAACCAGCTCTGTCTGAATCTGTGTTTCTGAGACTGCAGTCGGCAAAGTGGAAATATTCAGACACGGAGCATCACTGATTTTTCCCCTCGTTTTACACCTTCTAGCATCTAAACACCACCACTACACACACACACACACACACACACACATATCTGCTGTCTTTAATTACGTTTATAATCATGGCCTGATGAAAAAATGGATGTGACTTTTAACACAGACAGATTCTTGTCTAAACACTGAAGTTACAGGAAGACGCTGGAAGAGGAAGAATATATTAATTCCCTGAGCAGCACCTCTTTCGGGGTCTAAAGCTGTGTACGGAGCTGTTGTGGAGGTATTTCTGTAGGTCACTGGGGGCATTGGAAGCTGTGTGTTGCTCCTTTCATTAAAATTCATTCATTCATCATCATCTTTTACTGTTTACTCAGTTCAGGGTCGGGATTCTCATTAAAATTATTATATTCAAATCAGTAAAATAGATCACAGCTCTTTTAGCTTTTGTGTTGCCGCAGTCTTGATCTCCATTTGTTTGTTCTGCAACCATGACAACGGGGCTCTGATTGGTCGCCTGATTCTAACTCCTCCGTAGAAAATAGCACAGGGTGGAATTGTGTGTTTGTATTTAAGATCTAACCCGTGCAGCAGAGTGAACCGTGGCCCTTCTACAGGTGTGAAATATTCCTGAAACACACTCCTGGCTCTTTAACTTCTCCACAGCAAGAGCAACCTACAGTAGAGCCCCTTTCCTTTTCTCACCGCTGTGTGATGTGATCTGGCTGTGTTTGTGTAGACATTGCCAGCACATCTGCCTGCTCTTCATCACATGGCGGCGGTGCTTAGCCCCTGGTGCTGCTCTCTCTCTCTCCCCAGAGCCTCACTGTGTCACAACCAATGGAGGCGGAACGCTCGCAAACCTGCCGCTGCTCTCCTGCGCTTTCATGAAGCTCAGATCAGAGCTGGGAACGGCCTCTCTGCTTTCAAAGCATCTGATACATCCTCTCTTTTAAGTGCTTCCCAATTGCAGCGTAAGAGCTGCTGGATTGGAAGCACACACTCCATCCACTCTGAAACAGATTCGTCGGCTTTCATCTATAAGAGGGTTTCTCCTTGGTTCGGAATTTCTCTGCTGTTCCTCGGCTTTTACCTTCGAGTCCTGAATTAAACACATTTAAATATGGTGCACAAATCAAGCCTACGCCAGTTCAGATGTGGTTAATCTGTCGAGATGTGTTTGGTGTTGGGAACATCGGTCAGAGTCTTGATGACCGTACTTGTCTTCCAGCATGATTTCCAGAGTTTTAACAGAGTTTCTCCTTCAGTAACAGCTTTAGACTTTACACTACATTAGATTTTAGGGTGAATCCCATTTCTTAATTTTACCCTTACTCCATGTTTTTAAGACGTATCTTGCCTCTTGAAACTGAGTTCAAAACCTTCCCTTGGGAAACGAGACTAACCTTCAACAACCTGGTATGTCACCGGATCACTGCGGTGGTATGTGTGGTTCTGGACTTGGTTCTGGTCTTCAGCGTAGTTCAATTAATGGCATCATGAATTCAGAAGCATTCCACAATCATCTGTCATCACCCACTCCTGACTCTGTGATATGAACCTGAATTGCAGCGGTGGCCAAAGGCGAGAATGAAATTGCTTTGCTGTTTAAGGTGGAACTGGACGTTCAGAGACATCTGCAAAGTATTAGAAATGTTTTATTCTTGTTACGAATAAAGGGATACAATGCACTTAAACTACATTAAACTAAAGATAGCACTGGAGATCATAGTTTTTAAATGAGAAAATACTGATATTTATGGTTTTGTTTGGTTGCTTTCTTGGCAGTGATTCACAATGCGTTGATAGCCCTTTGTTTGAAGTGTGCCCCTGATAAATCTCTGTTTCACAGTGTGAACTGACCCCCTCCTCGCCCCTACCCCTCTTCCCCATAAGGGATAGGAGACACCCCAGCCACGTATATGTCCTCAGTATGGATTTGATATGAACGGATGTATCTTGGCAGACTTGCCTGATGGTTTGGACTGAAGTATTTTCATGGGAACATGAAATGCAGAACTTGAGGCCCAATGTTGCCTTGAATTTTTGATCCCAGGCCACTTCCCTTGTCTTTAGTTTTCTTTCCCTCTTGGATGTGTGAATCCCTCTGCTGGATAAATGTGATCATGAGGAAATCAGAATTCCTTCATCAGAGGGCATTCAGAGCCACATCTGTTCCGTGTAAATGCTCTGTGTTTTGTGTAACGCAGCGCTGCAGCTCAGTTCGTCTCAGATGGAGTTTTATTCCAGAATAATAGGCACGGACATTGTCAGGAATAACTCTGAAGAAAGAACCACTGAGAGGAACCAAAACTCCCTCAGAGCCTGAGGTAGAACCACTGAGAGGAACCAACACTCCCTCAGAGCCTGAGGTAGAACCACTGAGAGGAACCAACACTCCCTCAGAGCCTGAGTTAGAACCACTGAGAGGAACCAAAACTCCCTCAGAGCCTGAGTTAGAACCACTGAGAGGAACCAACACTCCCTCAGAGCCTGAGGTAGAACCACTGAGAGGAACCAAAACTCCCTCAGAGCCTGAGTTAGAACCACTGAGAGGAACCAACACTCCCTCAGAGCCTGAGGTAGAACCACTGAGAGGAACCAACACTCCCTCAGAGCCTGAGGTAGAACCACTGAGAGGAACCAAAACTCCCTCAGAGCCTGAGTTAGAACCACTGAGAGGAACCAAAACTCCCTCAGAGCCTGAGTTAGAACCACTGAGAGGAACCAACACTCCCTCAGAGCCTGAGGTAGAACCACTGAGAGGAACCAACACTCCCTCAGAGCCTGAGGTAGAACCACTGAGAGGAACCAAAACTCCCTCAGAACCTGAGGTAGAACCACTGAGAGGAACCAAAACTCCCTCAGAGCCTGAGGTAGAACCACTGAGAGGAACCAAAACTCCCTCAGAGCCTGAGGTAGAACCACTGAGAGGAACCAAAACTCCCTCAGAGCCTGAGGTAGAACCACTGAGAGGAACCAAAACTCCCTCAGAGCCTGAGGTAGAACCACTGAGAGGAACCAAAACTCCCTCAGAGCCTGAGGTAGAACCACTGAGAGGAACCAAAACTCCCTGAGAGCCTGAAGTAGAACCACTGAGAGGAACCAAAACTCCCTCAGAGCCTGAGGTAGAACCACTGAGAGGAACCAAAACTCCCTGAGTTTCCCTGAGACTGAGGTAGCCCATTGTTGTTATTGTGAACGATGTGATACGGCACAGCCTTAGTACACAGTCAGTTTGTGATTCACTGAAACTGAGCCCCTGTCCTGTCCTGAAACCCTCCTAATGTCAGATACGTAGTGGGTGAATTATCTCGGGGATTTTGGGGCTTAGATTTATGGCTCGGGGTTAAGTGTAGGGTTAGTGGTGGGTTTGGGGGTGAGGTTAAGTTTAGGGTTAGATTTAGGAATAGATTAAAGAGATAGTGTTATGTCCTAGTTTTAAGGTCAGGGGAGAATTAAAGTACACAGTAAAGGCACAGAAGTGAGTTGCTGTGAATGGTTTCATGCAGCACCTTGTTCCCTGGAGGAACTTTGTTTCATTTCCCTTTGTACAGCACACTGTTAACGGTTATATAAATTACACTTGACTTGAGAAAGAAACCTGCATTTTCTCGAGCAAACTATATTTTGTACGTATTGCATTTACCCTGGGAACGGTGTTTCAGTCCAGTACGTGCTACCACATGTTCAGACCAGGGTGAGGAAAACTAATTAAAACCATGTGGATCCAAAAACCAAGAGAGCAGCATGTTCTGCTCCGGACTGTGGACGAGTAACATAACGAGAAAGATCAAGTCAAGAGGGGAATTCCGAGGAAGAATAAAGATTACAGTTAGGCAAAGATGATCAGAAAAGGGCTGAGTAATGATCCAGGAGCTGTGTTGAATGGATACAGAGTGTTAGAGATGAGAACACTAGGTTAAGAATGTGAAGAAAAGTGGTCCAAGTATGAAGCTAAAGGCACAGGAGAGATGCACTGATCAACTGTTCATGTCTGGGAGAGGACGCTAGGACAGGGAGTTGTCCAGAGCCAATGGTAGTCAGCACTTCAACACGACCGCGGAGAAAGAGAAGCTATTTTTCACAGCCTGCCACCGAGCCCAGAGTTTAAACAATAGTTTGTGTTTCAGGGCTCCAGATACGGGATTGGGCAATTTTTTTGAGATGTGTAAAACAGATCTGTGCGAGGCATTCCTGCGGCTCCTGGCCCACTGTCCTCGCCGCTGCTGCTTCCACATCAGCACTGAACGTTACCTTCGCTCGCCTCTTCTGGCAGCACAAGGGCTTATTGTGATAAATATTTACTCTCACACACACAGGGCTGCCGTCCAAAGCAGGTCCATGGTGATGTCTCAATGGCCAAATTAGTTCTGACAGCGGGGTGAATTTTAAAGACTTGCAAAACAACAGAGTGGGAACGACAAATGTTTCTGAGAACGCATTTTCTAAGAAGGGCTTTAGGAACAGCCATTTAACATGTGACGTGAAGATAATCTCACCTGCGTTTAATGATCCTCTAACAGTGCTGACGTAAGATGAGTGTCAGTGAGTGTGGCGTCATCACAGACATCGTACGGTACACGGTGCACTGTGTGAACTGAACGTACTGTTTGTCACATTTTACCAGTGGTTTGAAAGGTTTTTTCTCTCCCCATTAAAAGACATAGAAGTCTGGAAATGTACGAGTGCCTCTGCGTGTACAGGATGCTGTGGCTAATTCAGTTAAAGGAACACTAGGTAAGATTCGGCATCTTTGCTCCTGGGCTCCCCCTACAGTTGTCGAGTGTAATTCACTTTTACAGCACTGTCCTGAAATCAAAGTGGAGGGGAAGGGAGTGGGGGTGGTTTCCTACCCTCCTCCAGAAATGACATAGTGCAGTTTCAGCAGTGCGGAGTGAAGTGTGCTGAACTTCACACTCACCACAGGCTGGTCCAGGCTGCCAACAGGAGCTAAACAAGAACTCAGCCATGAGCAAAGCTATTAAATAGAACGGATTGTCACTGTGGGACTCTGAATCTGAACGATGGAAAAAAGGAAATAGCAAGAAGACGTAGGGAAAAACAGTAGAAAATCCTTGAAAACAAACTGCTTGCATATGGCCATTTTGCTTTGTGACTGGGGAGCAGTTGGGGTTTCAGTCACGGATGATGAGGGAGGAGGCAGCTAGGTGTGTTCCGGTCTCTAACCCGTTGGGCCAGTGGTTCCCGACCCTCTTGAGCAGCGCCCTCCTTTCGTAAATGAGAATCTTATCGAGCCCCAAACACTTGAACACACGTGGACACGCCTAGTTTTATTGAACGAGACAAAACAATGTGATAAATCACTTTGAGAGTGGAATTATTACGAGTGACATGAAGGTTTTATCTCATTCTTTTGCTCGGCAGCACCTCCCCTGCTCTGTAGCCCCCCCCCTTTGGGAACCACTGCTTTAGGCAATAGCTGCCTGTTTCACCCAAAATCCCAGCTCTGAGTTATCGTACACATGCTGTATATCTGATCATAGGAAGACTAACCCCAGCCACGTTTTTTTTTTTACCCTCAGAGTCTGCAGCTCAGTGGAACAGATTTCCTCCCTTTTCATCATTTCCGCGGATTCCTGCGTGTGCTCTGAACTCGGACATCTTTCCCCGTTGTCCATTAATCAGTTCCACTGGAGCAGAACGTGCTTCGTGAAGAAAGTGTGCAGAGAAAATTAGTCAAATAAAAGGAATGGCGAGAGATGGTTTCGGTGACAGATGCGCAGTCGGCACACACACAGCGCTGCAGAGATTTTTCACTTTGATTAGAGCTTTGATGTGAGCTGCTAGTTTCCTTAATGTGGGTTTTCCAGCGCTGCACGAGCCAGGAGACAAATCAGAGACTGTGGTGGATCACTGCAGGGTTTCCTCTGATATGGAGCTAAATCAGTTTCCTCCCACAGTCCAAACACACACTGTGATAGGTGCAGGGGTTGAGTGATACTGTTCACGTGTGTGAGTGTGTGTCTGAGAGTGTGTGTGTGTGTGAGTGTGTGAACAGGATGAATGACTGAATGAATGCATGGATGAATAAATGAATGGGTGAATGGCAGGTGGATGAAGCAGACGTTACTGCGTCTCTCCAGGCCCTGAAACCTTCATCTTGGACAGAAGTGAAAACGAAAATATGTTCAAAGCATCAGAAAGTTTGAATAATCGCACACATTTTGTGGAGTTTGCATTTGACACCTCTCTTAAACCGCACCACCCCATCAGCTGCAGTTGTAATAATCAGAGCGTTCGCACAAAACCCAAAACTTAATTAGGTTTCACATCTAAGCCCCGGGTTTCTCATCGTCCCGAGGCTACACTCTCCCCTTTCCTCAAATTTAGACCCAGAGGACCCCAGACTTCAGCTTTAATGAGCCCCGCTGCTCCCCGTGGACGGGTCTGGACCTGCGCGGCTGTGGTGGAGCCAGCAGCAATGTTGCACATCAGCGCCGTGTGACGTTCCAACAGCAGAAAGGCTCGGCCAAACACAAACGATCCAACATTCGATAAACAGAACCCTTTGTGTTCTCAGAAGAACAGAAGTAGGAGAGTTCCTCCTGATTATAGAGCAGAACGGAGGCCAGCGTCTCATTCTGTCTCACTCATACCACTGTCTCATTCTGTCTCACTCATACCACCGTCTCATTCTGTCCCACTCATACCACCGTCTCATTCTGTCTCACTCATACCACTGTCTCATTCTGTCTCACTCATACCACTGTCTCACTCTGTCTCATTGATACCACCATCTCACTCTGTCTCACTCATACCACTGTCTCATTCTGTTTCACTTATACCACTGTCTCATTCTGTCTCACTCATACCACCGTCTCATTCTGTCCCACTCATACCACCGTCTCATTCTGTCTCACTCATACCACTGTCTCATTCTGTCTCACTCATACCACTGTCTCACTCTGTCTCATTGATACCACCATCTCACTCTGTCTCACTCATACCACTGTCTCATTCTGTTTCACTTATACCACTGTCTCATTCTGTCTCACTCATACCACTGTCTCATTCTGTCTCACTCATACCACCATCTCACTCTGTCTCACTCATACCACTGTCTCATTCTGTTTCACTTATACCACTGTCTCATTCTGTCTCACTCATACCACCGTCTCATTCTGTCTCACTCATACCACTGTCTCATTCTGTCTCACTCATACCACTGTCTCACTCTGTCTCATTGATACCACCATCTCACTCTGTCTCACTCATACCACTGTCTCATTCTGTCTCACTTATACCACCGTCTCATTCTGTCCCACTCATACCACCGTCTCATTCTGTCTCACTCATACCACTGTCTCATTCTGTCTCACTCATACCACTGTCTCATTGATACCACCATCTCACTCTGTCTCACTCATACCACTGTCTCATTCTGTCTCACTCATACCACTGTCTCACTCTGTCTCACTCATACCACAGTCTCACTCTGTCTCACTCATACCACTGTCTCATTCTGTCTCACTCATACCAGTGTCTCATTCTGTCTCACTCATACCACTGTCTCACTCTGTCTCATTGATACCACCATCTCACTCTGTCTCACTCATACCACTGTCTCATTCTGTTTCACTTATACCACTGTCTCATTCTGTCTCACTCATACCACCGTCTCATTCTGTCTCACTCATACCACTGTCTCATTCTGTCTCACTCATACCACTGTCTCACTCTGTCTCATTGATACCACCATCTCACTCTGTCTCACTCATACCACTGTCTCATTCTGTCTCACTCATACCACCGTCTCATTCTGTCCCACTCATACCACCGTCTCATTCTGTCTCACTCATACCACTGTCTCATTCTGTCTCACTCATACCACTGTCTCACTCTGTCTCATTGATACCACCATCTCACTCTGTCTCACTCATACCACTGTCTCATTCTGTCTCACTCATACCACTGTCTCACTCTGTCTCACTCATACCACAGTCTCACTCTGTCTCACTCATACCACTGTCTCATTCTGTCTCACTCATACCAGTGTCTCATTCTGTCTCACTCATACCACTGTCTCATTCTGTCTCACTCATACCACCGTCTCATTCTGTCTCACTCATACCACCGTCTCATTCTGTCTCACACATACCACTGTCTCATTCTGTCTCACTCATACCACTGTCTCATTCTGTCTCACTCATACCACTGTCTCATTCTGTCTCACTCATACCACTGTCTCATTCTGTCTCACTCATACCTCTGTCTCACTCATACCACCGTCTCATTCTGTCTCACTCATACCACTGTCTCATTCTGTCTCATTGATACCACCATCTCACTCTGTCTCACTCATACCACTGTCTCATTCTGTTTCACTCATACCACTGTCTCATTCTGTCTCACTCATACCACTGTCTCACTCTGTCTCACTAATACCACCGTCTCACTCTGTCTCACTCATACCACTGTCTCATTCTGTCTCACTCATACCACTGTCTCACTCTGTCTTACTCATACCACTGTCTCACTCTGTCTCACTCATACCACTGTCTCACTCATACCACTGTCTCATTCTGTCTCACTCATACCACTGTCTCACTCTGTCTCATTGATACCACCATCTCACTCTGCCTCACTCATACCACTGTCTCATTCTGTCTCACTCATACCACTGTCTCATTCTGTTTCACTCATACCACTGTCTCACTCATACCACTGTCACATTCTGTCTCACTCATACCACTGTCTCATTCTGTCTCACTCATACCACTGTCTCATTCTGTTTCACTCAAACCACTGTCTCATTCTGTCTCACTCATACCACTGTCTCATTCTGTTTCACCCTTACCACTGTCTCACTCTGTCTCACTCATACCACTGTCTCACTCTGTCTCATTTATACCACCATCTCACTCTGTCTCACTCATACCATCGTCTCATTCTGTCTCACTGATGCCACTGTCTCACTGATACACCATCTCACTCTTTCTCACTCATACCACCATCTCACTCAGTCTCATTCATATCATGTCTCACACACACATACAAGAACAAACACACACTCACTCACTCTCTCACACACACACACACCTTATTTCCCTCTCTCTGTCTGTTCTCTCTGAATGTTTTGTTTGGGTGCAGGTTTTGCGGAGACTTCATTGGGTGTTATAAGATTATTAATAACATCAATCTGAGCAAATTAGATTTATGAAATTAGGTTAGGCTCACTGGAATAAACATGTGCTCCCCCATGCTCAGAGAGAGAGAGAGAGAGAGAGAGAGAGTGTTCACATTTCTTCAGAAGAATGTTTATATATATACACACACACACACTCCGGCTGTGTCGTGTTACTTTCTGCTCAAATGACTATCTGGAAATATTTGTGTAATTTCTCTGTAATGTTGCTGTTGAGAAATGTGAGCGGTGGAATGGTCAGTTCATCATCCAGTTTAGAGGAGATTTGGGGTTGAACCACAATTTCTGACCAGTGTGTTTTGGCTTGTGCTTTTGTAGTGATCTGCCTCTCAGCGCTCGCCTCATCCACCTGACTTTCTGACCAGAGAGAGAGAGAGAGAGAGACAGAGAGAGAGAGAGAGACAGAGAGAGAGACAGAGAGAGAGAAAGTGAGAGAGAGAGAGACAGAGAGAGAGAGAGAGAGAGAGACAGAGAGAGAGAAAGTGAGAGAGAGAGAGAGAGACAGAGAGAGAGAAAGTGAGAGAGAGAGCGAGAGGCAGAAAGAGAGAGAAAGACAGAGACAAACAGAGAGACAGAGAGAAAGACAGAGACAAACAGAGAGACAGAGAGAGAGACAGAGAGATGGACAGAGAGAGAGAGAGAGAGAAAGTGAGAGAGAGAGAGACAGAGAGAGAGAAAGTGAGAGAGAGAGACAGAGAGAGAGAAAGTGAGAGAGAGAGAGAGCGAGAGGCAGAAAGAGAGAGAAAGACAGAGACAAACAGAGACACAGAGAGACTGACACAGAGAGAGAGACAGAGAGATGGACAGAGAGAGAGAGACAGAGCTACATTTATTCAAAACAACCTTGAATTTCTCTATAAATGCATTTTTCTTTTCTTTCACTTTATTTTCTTTCAGATTAAAGACTTGTTTCGGCCATAAACCAAATAACTGCCCAAAGAATCAAATAAATAAATGGATTTAATGTGATTTTATTTGATGTTAAAGGGGGCTGTGCAGCAGTGCTCTCGTATTCAGTGAGTGGACTGA
This sequence comes from Hoplias malabaricus, assembly GCF_029633855.1. Classification (NCBI taxonomy): domain Eukaryota; kingdom Metazoa; phylum Chordata; class Actinopteri; order Characiformes; family Erythrinidae; genus Hoplias; species Hoplias malabaricus. Next base: position 41,366,011 of record NC_089813.1, read on the forward strand.
GGACAGCAGGGAGAGTTGACTTAGTAGCTCCAACTTCAAACCTCAGAACTGCTCTTTTTTGAGTGAAGTAATAAAGACCAGGAGCTTATTTACCACACAATATTCACACTTCAGGTCACGGGGTGAACTCATACATGTCCCAGGGCCTCATCAGTGCGCTCCGCATATCGTTAGAAGTAGCTCTCATCGTGGTGTGGTGAAGCCTTTTACAGTACATTGTATTTAGAGTTTTATTCTGCTGCTGTAACTCATTAATGATGATGTTTACTTTCATTTTATTTTGAGTCACCTGAGGTCAGCCCTGAGTCATCAGCGAAAACCTGTTCATTCTACAGCTATTTATTCACAGTGTTTGAGTTTTGTAGGAGTTTTCCCACGAAATAACACGGGATTAGATCAAATATAAACTAAAACACTTAAATAATTCTTCATTGTGTTTGTTCTAAATAAACAAGTGTTATTTCATCATATTTTTAAAAGGTTATCATCATCATCATCATCATCATCATAATAATAATAGTAAATATTATAAGCAGCTGAGTGTATGGCCAGTGTACCAATAAAATGTTTATTATTTGGAATATTGTCCAAATTGGAGCTGATCAGTTTATTCCACAGGGAGATGCACTCCATATAAGTTTCTCCTGTTCCTCTGATATTTCCAGTGAACGGAGGGCGAGTGTCTTTCTGCGCGGGGGAGGATGGAGGGACTGAGCTGGTGGGAGATGACTGTGCTTTACTGCACTGTGGGCAGAACCTCCCTGACCTTTCAGGCAACCAGTACAACCAGCGAACCCCCTGTGACCAGCCCACGCAGGACCTCCACCTGCAGGACACCCCTCAGAACGACTCCAGGTAACACCACCCACCGGGGGTTAATTCACCTGCCGACGGGTCACTTCCAGCTGAAGGATGGACCTCTTTTATCCAGATGTTTGTTTGATTTGGAGTGAAACTTCCAGCTGCAGTTTTACTTTTGTAACTCTGTGTTATTAAGAGCAGTGCTTTAACTGAGCTTCTACAGCAGGGTTCGACCAATCAGACACGGCTATGACCACAGCGCTCCCTGGTCTCGGTTATAAACACACACCTGGACCCTTATTTTAACAGGAAACTAATGTAATATTGATCAGAAAAATCACAGTTAGATAAAATCACTGTAAATTGTCATTGTAAAACATACAGTGTCTTCCACATTGAACCCATCTGTGGCAGTGAACACACACACACACACACACACAGAGCTGTGGGGGTCAGCCCCGGAGCCCAGGGACCAAGGGTTCAGTGCCTGGGGATTGAACCGGCGACCTTCCGCTACTAATCCCGGTCTTTAACCAATAAAACCAACATGATCCAATCCTCGTCTGACTCTGCTTCCCTCGTTGTTTTAGAGATGACTGGACCGCTGAGTAACGGCCGAGAGGATCCTCCAGTCCTACTCCCGTGACCCTGAAGTACAGTCACGTCACTGGAGGTTAAAACACTCATACAGACCCCGTCGACCTGTTTCCATCACCCGCTCACTGCGGAAATATTCAGAGCCAGTGTTAGTTTTAATTAATTACGTGGGGGAAGAGGAACGTGAGGAAGAGTGCTCGGCTGGTCCTGGGAAAGTTATTTTCATGATTTTAATATCAGAGTTAACACGGTGTTTAACTCAGAAACTAAACTCTAAATAGCTCTAACCCCGACTGTAAACAGCCTCCTCGACTGAGAGGGAACAGAGAGGAGGGAGGGAGGGAGGAACAGGTGGAGTTACAGATGGAGAGAAGGGATTTAAAAGAGATAGAATTATCGACAGATAGAACACGGTGAGAAAGAGAACAGGGAGGACAGAAAAACTGAGATAGAGAGAGAGATAGAGTAGAAATAGGTAGAAAAATAGGTGAGACATGGAAAAAGGAAGGGGAATGAAGAGGATGAAAAAATATAGTTGGAGGGAGAAGAAAAAGAGAGAGAGAAAAGAACAGAGATAGAGGGGAAAAGAGAAGACACAGAAAGAGAAAGATAGCGGGAGAAGATAAAGCAAGGAAAGACGAAGAGGTGTAGAGATGGACGGCTAGAAAGGAGAGAAATAAACAGAGATAGAGGGGAAGAAAAGGACAAAGCAAGGTAAGAAACGGTGGGACAGAGCTGAGTAGAGTTTAACTGAGAGACAAGGAGCCCGACAGAGGGAGAAGTGTGAGACAGAGAGAGAGGAGAGTGAAAGGACCTTCTCACGTCACTCAGGAGCTTTTGCACAAAATCCATAATGAGCCAAATGACAGGAATCATTATGTAGAAGATCAGAGCGACGCACCAGGAAATCTGACCTGTCTCCATTCACAGGCTCCGGATTCCCGCGAGAAAGGACAGTATTGTGGCGCGGTGGCTCTTCTGAGGCGCGCCATTATCCCACCGAACCAGCTGACGTCTCTCCTGCTCACATGTAGGCTTGGGTTAACCCCTATTGTGTCATCAAAAGCCTGTCAAACTCACAGGCCCAGGGCCTCCGACCTGTCTTAGTCTTAAATACCCATTCATAACTAGAGCCAGGGCCAAATTTCCTGCGTTACTTATTCATGGAGGGGCTCAGGGAGCGTTCGCTGTGAAATCATACTGCACTCATAAACTTCCTTAAAGACATCTGCCCTCAGAACCATGGCTTTATTAAAGCGGAACATGGCTGATAAGCCCTTTAAACCCTTGTTGATTAGTTATATGCGAGTGTATCATTGATTACAAAGCTTTGTTTATCTGTTTCACCCGGTTTCATGTTTCTAACACTTGAGAAAAACGTAAAGACCATAATATAAAGGATTCATTTGATTTCCACAAAAACGAATCAAAACAAACACCTGTCCCATGGGGAGCTGAGGTGGGGGAAAAGACAAGAAAACGTCCTTGTGTTTCTTGGCAAACTGCATTCAGAACGTACGCTGCACGAAGGACAAAATCATTCTCAAAATAAGCACCAAATAAGTACAGAGTGTTTGTAAAAAGTATCCTTTATAACAGCGCAGTAATGACCAGATAATGACAGATATCTCTTGTTGACGTCGCTTTTCATATTTTGACGTATTTGGGCAGTGCCACCTGTGACTCACTGTTGTGTAAATGGAGGAATGGAGCAGCAGAAATATCCAGAATGGTTTAAATACTGATAAATAATGATTTTAAAACTCTGTGAAGTTCTGGTCCTGGAACTGAGCTGTTGTTCTGACCGTGAGAACATGCAGACTGTTTTTAAAATGCCAAGATCTAGTAAAATGTTGGAGGTGGGGGGGGGGGGGGGGGGGGGCTATGATCTGCGTTGTGTTTGTGTGTTTGTTGTGTGGACGTGTGAGTGTGTGAGTGAATCTCTTGGCTGAGAACACAGAGCCTGTCTGTTCAGAGCTTCAAAAAAGCATGGATTTGTAGAGAGAGAGAGAGAGAGAGAGAGAGAGAGAGAGAGAGAGAGAGAGGATGAGCTGGTGCAGCTTTGAGAACGTCTGGCCTTTATCCGTCAACAGGCCGAGCCACTAATAGCCCTCAGATCGTCCACTGTCAGCTCTCAGTTCTAACTGCTGCTCATATTCCTCCGGGTGTGTGTGCGCTTCTCTCGCAGATCCGCCGGGTTTCAGAGGGATCTCGGCTTCTCCGTCAAACAGGAGGCGTTCGGCCTGGGAGCAGGAGCCGGGGCGAGAGGAGGAGAACCAGACGGAACCAGAGTAACGGCAGGTAAAGACCCCCAGTCCCAGAACCGTTTTATTTATGTGTTATACGTGTGATGACTTTGTCCAGGTGAAAGAAAACGTTACTAAGCAGAAGTGGACAAAACACAGATGGACAATAATGGGTTAAACAAAGCAAAATGAAATGAACCAATAGAAAGCAATAGATGAAATGAACACATCACAGTGTATAGTCGTTTATAATAGGATAATAACAACAGTATAAACACCCACAGGTGCATTGCTCAGGTTTATTACCTTTTTACATGTTTTATTTATTCATTTTATCTTTTTAAGAAAAGATAAACTCACCGATGCTTTAATCGTAACAGTGAGGAATGAAAGCCCTGGACCTTAGAGATGTCACAGGAACTTAATTAGAAAACAATGTCTTTGTTAATTGAGGAGCTGAAGTGTGATTTGTATCATTTCAGTGTCATTTCTAATGTCTCTTTCACTTGTATTTCAATGTCCCCCGGTTACGATGCCCCCCCTGAAGCGGGCGTCTCGGCGACTCTGACGTCTTCGTCCACGGCTCTGACGGCGTACGTGTTTAATAATAATGAAGGCGCGTGCGGCTCCTCCCTGGCCGTGTCTCGTCACTCTGCGTGTCTCTCCGTGTGTGGAGGTCTGAAGAGACGCCGTCCGGTCCTGTCCTCTCACTCCGACAGCATCAACATCGCCGCCGCACTCGTCCGCACCTCACAGATGTCCGTGTTAGCGTGTGTGAACGCAGCGCACGGCCAAAACCCATCCCCACCAGCGTCCTCCAGCACCACCTTCCCACAGCCACACACTCCTGGATACCTGCAGGTATCAGAACATTACATCCACTGTCTTTCAGCAGCTTTTTCAGCCCTGAGAAGTCTAGAGTTACTGCTCTCGGCCGTCTGTGCTGCTGAGATGTAACTAGGGGCATTTTTCACTTTTGTTTTATGTTTGTTTTTAAACAGTTTACTTATAGAATGAATGTATTTGATCAGGTTCGAGTGAGTATTCCAATCATTTCTATTAATGATAGTTAAGTCATGCTAAGGCCACTGTCGTCGTGTCTTTGTCGTCACAGTCAGCAGTCGGAGGAGGGCTGATACACACTGCTACTGAAAACTGTCAGAGTTTGAAGAAAAATGCCAAAATGTGGCAAATGCGTTTATTTAGATTTAACACTTTTGGAAAAAACACGATTGTGAAACGTATAAAAGCTTAGACCCAAGCACTGGCCCAATGTGGTTATTCTATAATAAAGCAATTATCTGACGATGCCAAGAGAAATCTGATATCATTGTACTTCACTAATGTTTATTTCTCTGATAAAGGTATTGATAATCATTATATTGCACTGATATTTCCTCCATGTGTAAAGCCCACTATCAAAAGTGTTGAATGAGAAACAGAGTGGAAAGTGGTGTATCTTGAGTTTCGGGATGAAACCCTTCGTGTTTAAACAAGTCGAAGCTTGGGATTCTGACTTGAATGATGTTTAATAATAACCTGAGATCCTGTAGATTCACATTCATTACTCTGTTATAGACAACAGTTGATCTCATGTTGCACCACCACCCATTAACAGTGACCCAGTCCTACAGGAGAATGTGACTGAGCTCTGAGGTGTGAGAACAATACAGAAATAAATGGGAAGGAGATCCTAAAGCATGCGATGTTACAGTGTGTGAGAATGAGACTGAGATTATTAGATTGTTAATAAGCATTCACACGACTGAGGACCGTGTTCACGTGCATTGTTATTGTGAATGGACGTCACGCGCAGGGCTCTGTAGTGCACCGCTATTAGAGAACAATAATGTCTAAAATTAATATTATCTTACAAAACGTATTTTTCTTTCTAAAAATGTTTGGGGAAAAAAAACCTAGTGATTTCCAAATTGAAGAATGTCACGGTTACGTTATTAAACAGTAATTTATTACATCTATTAGAGTATTACAGCAATAAACTGTATTTACATTATGTCTGTGTTTATTTGTTCTGTGTAAAATGCCGGCACACTGAGATTTACGACCAGAAATAAATCCTTTTCTTGTTCTGTTGATGTAGTAGAGCTCATTTAAATAATATCTAATTAATAATTATTAAATAAATATGAAATAGCAACATGATTTAATCTCAATAACTGAGTTATTGCTGTTTTTTTCTGAAGTAATATTAACACAAAGTTAATTTAATTCTTTATTGTTATTTTTTTAATGACCTCCGGATTCTCCGCTCTGAAGCCCGTGCCCACCCCTAGCCCTCGGGACCCCTCCGCCTCCCCCTCCACCTGCTGCCTTCTCTCTCTCTCCTCTTCCTCTTCATCATCTTCCTCATCTTCCGTTTCGTCGTGTGAGGACCCCGGCTCCATGCAGCCCGGAGCAGCTGAGGGTCTTGGTTTGATGATGCACTCTGGGGGTCAGCGGCAATCCACTGTTTTGAAACAGGAGCCTTTGGATGATTTCTCTCCTTCTGAGGAGGAGCTTTTTCACAGTCACTTTCTTTCACCGAGCCGTGGACAGCAGCCGAACCAGCAGAACCAGCAGCAGCAGCAGCAGCGGACCTCCATGCCCCCTCCGTATTACCTGCATCAGTACAGTATGGGCTCGGGTACCGGTTCCCTGCTCCATTTACAGAATGAGCAGCAGCCTCCACAGCCTCCATCTGGTCCCAGGGCATCGGGTCCAGTCACCCTGCAGACCATGGAGAGGGAAGACTCCATGGTTTTCAGTGATAAGCAGATTTGCCGCTGGATCGACTGCAGTGCTGCGTATGACCAGCAGGAGGAGTTGGTGAGGCACATCGAGAAGGTGCACATAGACCAGAGGAAAGGGGAGGACTTCACCTGCTTCTGGGCTGGGTGCATCCGCCGATACAAGCCCTTCAACGCCCGCTACAAACTTCTCATCCACATGAGGGTCCACTCTGGAGAGAAGCCCAACAAGTGTATGGTGAGTGACCAGTTCCGCCTACAAAATCAAAACAACAGTGTTACAGGTGAGATCCGCAGTGCCGCAGGTCAGAGGGACAGTGTAACAGGTCAGGGGACATTGTAACAGGCCAGATGATAGTGTAACAGCCTAGAGGACAATGTAACAGGTCAGAGAGACAGTGTAACAGGTCAGAGAGACAGTGTAACAGGTCAGAGAGACAGTGTAACAGGTCAGAGGGACTATGTTACACGTCAGAGGGACAGTGTAACAGGTCAAAGGATAGTGTAACAGGCTAGATGACAATGTTACAGGTCACAGAGACAGTGTAACAGGTCAGAGGGACTATGTTACACGTCAGAGGGACAGTGTAACAGGTCAAAGGATAGTGTAACAGGCTAGATGACAATGTTACAGGTAAGAGGACAGTGTAACAGGTCAGAGGACGGTGTAACAGGTTAGAGGACTGTGTAACAGGTCAGAGGATAGTGTAACAGGTCAGAGGACCGTGTAACATGTCAAAGGGACAGTGTAACAGGTCAGATGATAGTGTAACAGGTCAGAGGGACAGTGTAACATGTCACAGGATAGTATAACAGGTCAGACGATAGTGTAACAGGTCAGAGGGACAGTATAACAGGTCAAAGGATAGTGTAACAGGTCAGAGGACCGTGTAACAGGTCAAAGGATAGTGTAACAGGTGAAAGGATAGTGTAACAGGTCAGAGGACAGTGTAACATGTCACAGGATAGTGTAACAGGTCAGACGATAGTGTAACAGGTCAGAGGGACAGTATAACAGGTCAGAGGACAGTGTAACAGGCCAGAGGGATAGTGTAACAGGTCAGAGGACAGCGAAACAGGCCAGAGGACAACGTAGCAGGCCAGAGGACAGTGTAACAGTCTAGAGGACAGTGTTACAGGTCAGAGGGACAGTGTAACAGGTCAGAGGGACAGTATAAGAGTTTAGAGGGACAGTGTAACAGGTCAGAGGGACAGTATAAGAGGTTAGAGGGACAGCGTAACAGGTCAGAGGGACAGCGTAACAGGTTAGAGGGACAGTGTTACAGGTCAGAGGGACAGCGTAACAGGTTAGAGGGACAGTGTTACAGGTCAGAGGGACAGCCTAACAATCTAGAGGACAGTGTAACAGGCCAGAGGGATAGTGTAACAGGTCAGAGGACAGCGCAACAGGCCAGAGGACAGCGCAACAGGCCAGAGGACAGCGTAACAGGCCAGAGGACAGTGTAACAGTCTAGAGGACAGGGTTACAGGTCAGAGGGACAGTATAAGAGGTTAGAGGGACAGTATAAGAGGTTAGAGGGACAGTTTAAGAGGTTAGAGGGACAGTGTAACAGGTCAGAGGGACAGTATAACAGGTTAGAGGGACAGCGTAACAGTCTAGAGGACAGTGTAACAGGTCAGAGCGACAGTGTAACAGGTCAGAGGGACAGTGTAACAGGTCAGAGGGACAGTATAAGAGGTTAGAGGGACAGCGTAACAGGTCAGAGGGACAGCGTAACAGGTCAGAGGGACAGTGTTACAGGTCAGAGGGACAGCGTAACAGTCTAGAGGACAGTGTAACAGGTCAAAGAGACAGTGTAACAGGTCGAGGGACAGCGTAACAGTCTAGAGGACAGTGTAACAGGTCAGAGGGACAGTGTAAGAGGCCAGAGGGACAATGTTACATGTCAGAGGAATGTCAAAATGTCAATGTTTCAAATGGGTAAAAGTCAAAACACCAGCATTACAGGGTGAATAAAGTAATACAGCATAAATAAACAGTGTCAGGCCACTATTTAGGCCACTGTTTATTTATTACCAGGCAGGAGGAACAGTGTAACAGGCCAAATCAGCAGTGTTACAGTGTGAATAAACAGTGTTGTATCAGTCAGATCCTCAGGGTTACAGGTCGGTGCACATCAGAGTGGCAGTGTTATGGTATTTACTTTTGTTTTGCTTTTATAAAAATGACGCTAAAGGGAGCCTCAAGTCGTACCAGAGAGAAACCAGAGAGAACTCAGCACATGACGAACAATGAACTTTACTCTGGTTTGTTTCCATAAATATTGCTAAAACTAAAAATAGGCCTTAAGAGAATTACTCATTTTGCTAATGATACAGTTCAGTTCGCTCTAAAGTGTTTCAGACATTCACAACTCTTTTCCCTCAGTTCATCACGTCACCACGGTTTGTGACTGCCACTGAAGGTCCGCTAACTTTCCCCTCTGAAGGGTTCGAGTATTTAATTCAACCTGTAGCTTGTCGATTTAGAAACAGGGCTGTGGCGAAACTCAATTCATTCAGGTACAGCTCTCACGTTTCACAAGTCAACACACTAATCAACCTCAAGCTGCCTCTCCCCTGAGCTCCTGACCTGAGAGGGGGAAAAATAGCCTCGGACCACCACCGACCAGTCAGTCCAAATACACAATTAGTCCACAATTTGCGTAGGGTGAAACCGTGTTTGTTTTCGTAAGCTCTCGTTTTTGTTGGGAGGAGGGAATGATTGAGATCTCGAAAGGCCGACACATCTGTTTAACATAACCAAACAATGCATGCACTTGATCCTTTTAAATGGAAGTTTTAAACGTTTAGCTGTCCCACAAGTATTAAGGGAATTGGCTCTGGGTCCAAACCAAACACTCGGAAAAATGTAGTAGTCTGTTTTAGACCATAGAGAGAAGCCTAGAACAGATGACCACTGAAATTCCCCTCTTGCACAATTCGAGGGATTGTTTGATTTCTTGTCCGATGTGTTCTGTTTCAAATAAGAGCTGCGCTCCAAAAAGCCTTTTAATTCACCGCTGATATTTTTGAAGTAGGCCCCATATAGCTCAAAACTCCCAGGACACCTTCGCGTATCCAGATAATCAGTTGCAGGCCTGTTCAAGGCCACTATAAGCTGATACGTACAGCATGTGCGCATGCTAATATTTACGTTCGCTAACATTAAGTAGTTCCGTTTGGTTTGATAATCAGATCTGCTGTTTGTCCTCTGGAGGACGAGGGTTTTCTCCGAGCAGCTGGACAGACGCAGATGGGATTACGTCGCCCAAATTCCCTTCCTCCTGCGCCACTCTGTGCTTTTTAGAGACCTGTGCAGAGCTCTGGAAACAGTCTTCTGCTGCTTGCTGCCTCCCTGCCGACGGCGAATGCTGTCGCTGTGTGTGTTTGTGCCGCGCTTGTCATGCCTATCTTTACTGAAGGTTTTGGATGAAGCTGCATCACCCCAGAGAACACAGTTCCACTGCTCCACGGCTCAGATCGAGTGACTTAGCTCATGTGCAGCTGCTCTAGATCATTCTGTTTTATTGTTCAGTGCTTTGGAATGGAGATGTTAAAAGCTGTGTGCGCACAAATCAGAGTTTAACTGCTTTGGTTTATTTCCTGAACGTAGTATTTTGAGAAATCAACTAAACTCCCACATTTAAGTCCTTCCTAGTTGTTTATTTTAGGAAGCTATTAAGGAGCGCTCACATACAACACACTGTTAATAAACACAACGTCCCTCTGAGAAGTAAACAAGGGTCTGTCCTTAATTATTGCTGTGTGAAAAGCTTTATTTTCTGTTTTTTTCAGCCACTTCTAGTCTGTGCTGTTATTCAGAGCTCCTCTCTTGCTCTATGCTTTTCCCTGTTTGTGTGTGTGTGTGTGTGTGTGTGTGTGTGTGTGTGTGTGTGTGTGTGTGTGTGTAAATGCGACCCTGATGTCACTCAGTGTGGAGTGACAAGACAGCAGGCAAACAAATGTGAAGAGATGCTAACCAGGCTCTGGATTGCAAACAGGCAGCAGCATTGTGGGAGAAGTGCCTGGACGCTGTTACAGAGTAAACTGGACTGAGCTCTACGCCAGTGAAATGGTTGGGCAATAGAGTTTATACACACACACACACACACAGTATATACACATGTGGTTATGATGTGCTGGAAATGAATTGTTGGCAGCAGCAGGGCAGTGCGATGACAGGGCCGTAGAAAATCCTCAGGTTAAGGTTGTGCCGCAGGAAATCAGCTTTACACGTGTGTATGTGTTTGAATGTGTGTGTGTGTGTATGTGTGGTCGACTCTGTATATGTGTTTAGATGCCTGCACATGTGTATTTTGTTGGTGTGTGAATGTATTTGCACAGACAAGTGACAAATAAGGATTTCAAGATGTTCATTTAAACACTTTTATTAAAAAGAGACATTTTAGAAAAATATTGTATTTGGACGCAGTGCGTAGAATTATGATAAATGTGATATAGGCCGTCTATTAAATATAATTAATTAATTAAAATGTAATTAATGTTGACATTTAAACTCTGTGTTATGTTTATGATATTTTGGTCTTTGAAAATTTTTGGTAGAAATTTCATTCATTCATTCATTCATTGTCTGTAACCCTTATCTAGTTCAGGGAGGCGGTGGGTCCAGAGCCTACCCGGAATCACTGGTTGCAAGGCAGGAACACACCCTGGAGTCCTGTGTGAACACGCCAGTCCTTCACATGGCAATACACAAACTGTCTGTACCTTTAAAGATACACTGCACTGTCTGTACCTTTAAAGATACACTACACTGTTTGTACCTTTAAAGATACACTACACTGTTTGTACCTTTAAAGATACACTACACTGTCTTTACCTTTAAAGATACACTACACTGTTTGTACATTTAAAGATACACTACACTGTTTGTACATTTAAAGATACACTACACTGTTTGTACCTTTAAAGATACACTACACTGTTTGTACATTTAAAGATACACTACACTGTCTGTACCTTTAAAGATACACTACACTGTTTGTACATTTAAAGATACACTACACTGTCTGTACCTTTAAAGATACACTACACTGTCTGTACCTTTAAAGATACACTACACTGTTTGTACCTTTAAAGATACACTACACTGTTTGTACATTTAAAGATACACTACACTGTCTGTACCTTTAAAGATACACTACACTGTTTGTACATTTAAAGATACACTACACTGTCTGTACCTTTAAAGATACACTACACTGTCTGTACCTTTAAAGATACACTACACTGTTTGTACATTTAAAGATACACTACGCTGTCTGTACCTTTAAAGATACACTACACTGTCTGTACCTTTAAAGATACACTACACTGTCTGTACCTTTAAAGATACACTACACTGTCTGTACTTTTAAAGTTACACTACACTGTTTGTCCCTTAAAGATACACTACACTGTCTGTACCTTTAAAGATACACTACACTGTCTGTACCTTTAAAGATACACTACACTGTCTGTACCTTTAAAGATACACTACACTGTCTGTACCTTTAAAGATACACTACACTGTCTGTACCTTTAAAGATACGCCACACTGTCTGTACCTTTAAAGACACACTACACTGTCTGTTCCTTTAAAGATACACTACACTGTCTGTTCCTTTAAAGATACACTACACTGTCTGTTCCTTTAAAGATACACTACATTGTCTGTACCTTTAAAGATACCCTACACTGTCTGTTCCTTTAAAGATACACTACACTGTCTGTTCCTTTAAAGATACGCCACACTGTCTGTTCCTTTAAAGATGCACTACGCTGTCTGTTCCTTTAAAGATACACTACATTGTCTGTACTTTTAAAGATACACTACACTGTCTGTACCTTTAA
>NC_089813.1:41383257-41393048 GCF_029633855.1 Hoplias malabaricus
TGTGAACAATATAAAGCCAGTTGGAAAACTGAAGGAACAAACAAGAAACATGACATCACCGTCAAACGTAATCTTAAAAATGTGTTTAAAAATCATAACATTTTATATCGCGATATACACCGATATTGAATTATCGCCCAGCCCTGTGTATAAGTCTAATTCTTCTGATGTCCATTCTTATGTGAACTCTTTCCAGTTGTAGGTGCTTAGTATTCACCAGGCACCGTTGTTTTATCCGAAATGAAGAGTCCCATTCTGACGGTTTAACGTCTGTGTCCCCAGTGGGTCACAGCTGAATCGAGTAATTATAAGAGTGTCTTTTGATGTGTTGTGATCATTTCAGGAGTCAGAAAACGCCCCCTTGTGTTTCTAAGTGTGAGTGAGTATGTGAGAGAGAGCACCCCGTGTGGCGCAGTCCCTATCCGTGTGTGAGTGAGTGTGACGGAGTGGGTGAGATATGAACCAGTTCTGTGAGGTGTTTCTTATCTAAAAGTTCCAGAGAATAGTTCACTGTGTTATGTCTGAGTGGGAAAAAGGGTGGGGGCTGGTTTTGGAGCCAGAAACCGTACTGCAACATATTTAAGTGATTACCTACGTTACGCTGCGCTGATCTTTCCGTAAGGGAAGAGGTATGATGCTGAAAAGCTGTGATGCTTTTCTGGAAATGCCTCTGTGCCTCATATAAGGTGACGGTGATGTTTTTACACCGCGATGCTGCGAATCTGAATTTATTACAGAGACATTACCACAGGAATGAGATGAGAATTCTTTAAGTTTTCGGTTCACTCTGTGTTTCCAGGGCACTGCGGGGGTTGGGGAAGCTTCGTCGACAAGTGAACACTACTTTCCCTTTAGTGAAAACATGCGGTTATTATTAAAAGCCCAATGAAGTTATAGTTTGTAATGAGAGCTGATTGTTTTGAATGTTTTTAGCTCACACACTCTGCACAGTGTCACTTCTGATGTGGAGATTCACTCTACAGCACCTTCTACTGGCTGCTCAGGGTTTCCTTGTAACAGCCGCTGATGAACGTAATCATTTTTACTGAACTCTGATTGTAATGTAATTAGAAATGTAGTATTTTCTCCATTATTTCATCATTACTCATTATACCATGAAGGCTCTAAAAGCAGTAAATTAAGGGTGTTATTCTGACTCCAGTCGTCAGTGGAGGACTCGAGTCTCTCTCTGGTTTATGGAGGATGTCACGCCTGTGGCGATTAATGTTTATCACAACTGTCAATCAACTTATTGATTTAACCGCAGCTCTATGATAGTAATCTTATTCGTCTGAGCTGTTGTTTTTGTTGTTTTTATCTGCGGAGGTTTGCCTCCTGTTATTTTTGAACCTATTGCAAAACCCAGGCCATGAGAGTTACCGCCGCTGCTGATGACCCGCCTTCACACAAATGTAGGGAATTGGCACAGCACACATCAAGAACTATGAGGCAGCACCAGTTCGGGGTAAAATCCGACCCACTCCCTTGTCTCCGCAGCTTGGCCAGTGGTCAATGGTTAAGGTCTTACCACCCTCAGAGACTGGGCCATTAACTGTCCCCACTTTTACAGAAATCCAGTTATAACCAGGAACTCTTCTGATCATAAAGCTGCAAAAGGAGGAGATTTAAAAACTAAAGCTTGTGGAGCTTCAATATCCTCAGAGCCAGGCTGGTCCTTGGGAGTGGGGTGACTTTTTAGTTTCTTATTAAATTAGCAGAATATGCGGTAATTGCTGGACGTATTAGCGGCCTGTTAGTGATCCTTTATTCTGCGCATGTGACCTCACTTTACAATGAGCAATGAATCAGTTATGGGACAGTTTTAGTTCCATTTCTTCTTCATCATCGTGTCTGTCATCATTCCTCCGCGGTGGTGTATTCCCACATGAGACAGCAGTGTAATGAAAGTGTCAGAGGTATTTCAGTGGGCAGAGCGGTCTGACTCGGCGTTACAGTCGTGGAAATGAAACGTTCTGAGAAAGAGGACGGGGGAAAATACCTTCAGGACGAGATTATTATAAAGAACTCACAAGAATTCAATTTGTAATCTCTGAGTTTCGTAAATCACACCACACTTCTGACACATTTAATAACTGATGTTGCTTCTTTAGCGCAGCCTTCTCTAAAGCCACGGTTTAAAAGCGGACCCACCCTCCGAAGCACATTGGTTTCTCAGAGGCCCGAACACACAGACCTTTTGCTTTGAAGGAAAATTGGACGAGGGAACCTGCTGGAGAAGGCATAGATCATGGAATTTCCTCTTTTTTAGTGTGAGAGCAGCAAACGTATATAAAAATTTATTAGACTGATTTTTGGACGTGCTCTCTCAGAAATCCCGGGCAGCAGACGCTGAGACATACAGACCCGAGCGGTGCCAAGTCGCCGTGTTCGGAGCTGAAGGGAGGCTTTTGTGAGCAATCAACACAGCGAGCGGAAGATGAAACGGCCAGTGCCATTAGCTAATTAAAAAACTGCGGCCCCGGCGCATGAGGCGACTTTTTCCCCCCGAACGCTCAGAGAAAGGCGATCCGTCTGGGCCCCGGCTCGGTGGGGGTGAGAGTGACGTTGATATTAATGTGTTTGTACCAGAACTGGCTGCTGACATCCTCGGCCTGTCTGCTCTACTTAGCGCCGCCATGTTGTAGCGCTTAGCGGCTAAACAGGTAGCACCGAGCTACCTGCGCTGAGGCGGCGGGATTCAAACGCAGTTCTGTTTGCGCACGGACTTCTGCCAAACACGAGCATTAACACTGAGCTACAGACACTCTGGCTTTATTTGGGGCGGTTTATTCAGGATCGCGAGGAAACACTTTGGTGTTTATGTAAAATTTACCTCAGATTATATTTGTTTAATGGGAAAACAGGTCTTTTAGGTGCTAAAGGTTTCAAATAGGCCTCTAACTGTTAGCAGAAGTTGTCATTAGAGGTTTGTATTATTATTATTTATTATTAGCATTGCAAATTATGAATACCAAACAAATGCAGAGCTTGTATCCGATTTTTTTATTATTAACGGGCCAAGACATTAAAGGCCCATATCTACATTTCTGTTTCAGTTTAACGTTTCTAGCCCCAAAGTTATAAATCAGTTATTATTTTACACGACATATATTCAGCAAAATAAAATACTCTCTATCTCTCTGTCTCTATATCTCTCCGTCTGAAACCCCAGGTTATATTGCTGTTGGCTGAAAGGGTGGAAATACCTTAATATATTACTTTAGCGACATCACAAAATCAGTAAATATTAAACCTGTTCTTTTACCTCCATTTTGAAATATTGAGTAAAATGTACATTTTGGAGCTTCAGCAGTGTTTCCATTTTACAGCAGACGCTATGATTAAAACAGTAACTATGATTCTGAAGGTATAGGCTCTGCTCAGACGCTTATTTCCTGGTGCAGTTTTGTCGAGAGCTGGATTGAGGAACTAAGCTTTTGAAGCCAAAGCTGATTCTTGACTAAAGTTAGATGTCTTTTGACGGACTGTGTTTTCACAAGCGGGAGGCAGCGCTAAAAGAAGTGCCGTGTCTCTGTGTAATTGTGTCATTTCCATATTAAAATACGCCCTGTTATTTCCAGCAGTAAATAAACTGAAGAACTGAGCTGATGTGGTGATTTTGTGGAAATGGAGTAAACATTAAAATAAGGTGAATCCAGTGCTCTTTTCACCAACGTAAAGGTTTCCCTAAGCTCCAGGGGCAGCTTCAGATCAGTTATTAACGCTATTAAAACAACACAGTTTCAGGGCTTCTTTCGGTGCTCAGTAAAGTCACCACCTCAGATACCTGCCTTTTAACCGCAGACTGTGTTTAATTCCTTTAGCGTTTATTACAGCTGAATTATTTCTGTTGTATCACGACTAACGACTTTCATTTTTCTGCTTTCCAAGTTCAGACAGATCTAACGTGTTGTTGATTGTGACTTGCTGGAGCTAGAAGCCAAACTTCAGAGCCCATATGTGATCCATATATTAGTGGGATGAAGCCGCTGGCAGATGAGAGCGAGGGTTTGTCAGGAGACTGATGTTTTGGCCTCAGTGTGAAAGTCCTGGGAAAGGCTGATGCTTGTTTTTCTTGTCGACTTCGCCAGGCCAAGTTCTTGTCAAGTCATAAAAGGCTTCCAGTCAATCTGTACAGTAATACAGTCCAGCCTGGGTTTCTCTTTTCCTTCTCTCTCTCTCTCTCGCTCTCTCTCTCCCATTCTGCTACTAGTTCATGGACGTTAATAGCTGTCTAATCATTGTCAAATCTGGGCTTAGTGCACAGGCTAATAATCATTTTTCTCTCTCGTGGCTTTTCGACCGTTGGATTACGAGGATTAGATTCCGTGCTGTAAAATCAAATCCACTTCACGGCTGTTGAGAGAGTGACCAGACTCCAGCGCGTATGAAATCTGTGTGTATTTTGCGCTAATCCCGTTTGCCCAGGAATGCAACATTTGGAATCCGTAATTTCCCCGTCATCTAATCATGGTCCTGAAGCTGAAACACGAGAGTCGTAATGGAGGCATTGCTCCGGCGGTGTGTCATAACTGTCCCGAATCCAAAAGCTTAATCTCTTTAACTCTGTGCGTGGGCTGTATCGGTTTTCACTGAACGTGGCTAATACGCAGGGTCTGTGCAGACTTAACCCCCTAAACCCTTATCTTCAAACCTGTCTTAGTCCGTGTCTGAGAGACTCGCTGTGTGTTTATGAGAGAGAAGAGCTGAGGGGTTCACTCTCTCTCTGCCGTGTGCGAGTACCGTATCGTTTCATATTCATTTCAACTGGTTGAAAAACTGCTGACTCTAAACTCTTTTATAATAGAAGCCAAGAAGCAGGTCCACGAATAAACCAATAAAATACATGGCTGCAGAACATGAATTTAAAACTACAGCTGTGACACCGTCAGGGCACGCGCTCAACTTCTAGCCGAAGCTTATCCAACTTTCCGACGCTGTAAAAAAGCAGTTCTGCTTAATTTCACATTCACGATGGATTTCTGGTAATGCCTTATGTGACGGATACCTGCAAAAGTACTTCATGACACATGCATAAGCCTCAAAATGTGCCACATCGCTGTTAATCAACGTCCTACTCCAGTCATTATGAGACGATACGGTGTTGTTGTGATTATGAAGTGAATGACACTATGGGCACAGCATTAAAATAAAGGGATGGAGATTACGGTTATAAACGGTAATAAAGACGGTGTTGTTGGTGTTACTCAGGAGACAGAGGTTTAGATTGAACTCGACATGAAGCAGAATTATTTGAATTAATATTCATTTTTGGGTTGCCACTTCCTTTCCCACTTCCTGTTCTGTCCTCTGTTGGGATCGGACAGAACGGCTGTTGTTAAATTCATTACCTTCTTATTATACTTGATTTTCCTTTGCTGTTATTGACATTGGATAGTTACACAATCATCATGAAAATGCAGCTACGACGGCTTTGAGAGCTGGATGATTCGGCCAACATTTATATCACGATATATTTCTTAATATTTGGTCGATACAATTCCGCGTTTAGTCCGTGTTTTCCAAAAGACATTTTGTGTGTCTTGCTGCTTGTCAACAAATTAGTTTCTATTTTTTGGAGAAAATAGTCCCCTAAATTAATGTATCATCTTTAATTAATGGAGTTCTGAACCATACCTTCACTGCACTCCGCGGATAAAGACTGAACATCACGGGAGTGCCCCTCTAAGGCTTACCTTTCAGTAGCTACAGTGATCAGGACCTGCTCTAAATGATTCAGTGCGTGTTTTGTAACTGATAAATGTGAATATGAGTCCTACAGTTTACGAAAGTGGAGTTTTAGGATTAAAGTCCAGAGCCTGAGCTGCGTGTGCAGTGAGATTCCTAAACGCTAATGGCCCTAATTTAGCCTCATCATACGTAGCGTGGACAAAGGAACACGGCTCCCTCTGGTCCGCTAATAATGGACTTTCCTGAAGCAATGTCAAGGGCAATTTACAACATGATCCCTGTTAAGCCAATATTTACCCAACTAACAAAAGCTGGCCTTCAGAGTTACGTTAGAGTCACCTCTGACTCCTGACTTACCATTGTACATGTTTAGACTGCCATCGGTTTGATTTTAGCCCAGAAACTAGATACGTTTCAACGTTTGTTTAACATTTCTGTTCCTGTTCCCCGTCTTTGGTCGTAAAGAGCAGCCGTGGCCTAAAGGTTAGAGAAATGGGGTAAGGACTGGAAGGACGCTGGTTTAATCCCCTGAACTGGTAGGAAATGTGTGTGTGTGTGTGTGTGTGTGTGTGTGTGTGTGTGTGTGGAATATGTTAAATGCAGAGGTCAAAATGCTGTAAAATGACGATAAACAAGTTTTAAGTTTCTTTCCCGTAACCTAAGGTTAAAAAATGTCACAATTCGATTTTTCTCAATGTTTTAATGAAGAGGCGAAATCAGTGAATGAATCATAGCTGACATCATCGTTCCTCAATTTTGGAATTCCTAAAGTACTCAGGCTCTTGAGGTCCACAAGCGAAAAGGATATTCACACAACCTTCATCTAAATAACGTAAAGAAATGACATTTCCCTGTAAAAATATCAAAACTGCTGTTCTGTCCAAACTTCACTGAATTTGTCACGGTACCTTCACGGATACGAGAGGATTCACGAGTTACGTAGTGGTTCCACCGAGTGCAAGTGAGATCTGTCTGATGAATAAACCAATGACTTCAAAAAGAAAACACAAGGCGGCGCAAACAAATAATAAAATATAAAGATTATAAATTTATGGACACGATTAGTTCGGTGAATTAATAAAATATATACGTAGATAGATCTTTACTGTCATTGTTCTGTACAAGTACAAGGCAGTGAGCATCTTTCAGAAGAGTCCTAGAGCTAGAATCTGCAATAAATATGATTCAAACTTGAATATGAATAATTTAATTAATTTAATAAGCACATTAATATGTCTATAACAATGTATGCAATGTATGTGAATAAGGGATATGTAACAGAATGTGTTATATATTGAGTATAACAAGATATAACAAGTCACTAATATGTTTATATAGATGAGTATATGCAGACTGGTTATATACAGTATAAAAATGTGTACAGTGTGTGTGTGTGTGTGTGTGGGACCAGTGTAAACAGTACGTGGACGATGCATGGGGCAGAATTGTTTATATTACTTTATAGAGGAGGTGTAAATGAAGATAGAGGAACAAAGCTTTTTGTGGCATGACTACGTTTGACTGTGAAAAATCCGCACACATCTAATTTAACTGCAGCCAGGTGAATAAATAAGAGGTGTTTCAGCCCTGTGCTCATGAGATATGAATACATGAGCCGAGTTATTGTACGTGTGTTTTCATCATTGTTAGTGTTTGTTTACTCAGAATGTCTGAGCGAGCCACTTCTCTGCTAAATAATCACAAACGTCCAGCAGCATTTGCATCACGCCCAGCCTTTCCACAAACATTTAGCATCCGCCTCGTGAGCAAACACACCCCGCCGCGATTGAATCTGCCCGTGTTCTCGGGCGGGACGATGTGCCGAGGCACGGTTCGAGCCGTTTACACTCGGCGCACCAAATGCACCCGGCTAATAAACACAAATAACAAACGTTTCCTTTATGTTCCCGTCCCTTTCGCTCAGGGCAGTGTGTCTGAGCCCAGGCTCGGTGAGGAGTGTGTGTTTAATAGTGAGCGTGGGAGTGTTAGAGAAGTCTGTTTGATTTTACTGGCTGTGGCACCGTGCTGTCTGGTTTGTCAGTTAACCTCAGTGTAACACACACTCTTAGGGCAGGAGAGACTTGTAGAGAGAAGCATTTTAAAACAGTGTAGTCAGCGTTTGTTTAAAACATCTGGAGGGACAGTAGACGAGGAGGGAAACAGGAGCTGGGTCCCATCCGTGTTGAATCATTTAATATGTCAGAATATATGACATTTTATAAATAATAATTTTTCTCAAATTGGCTTCTTCCAAATCAAGTCATCCTCATTTTTCCATATTTACTGTTTTTAACTTTGTGTTAACTCTGCGATGGACTGGCGCCCCCTACAGGGCGTGTCACTGCCTTGTGCCCAACGGTTGTGACCACTGTGACCATGACCAGGGTGAAGGGTTAGAGAATGAATGAATGAATGAATGCAGTGCCGTCTGAGGGATGGAAGGACACGGAGATTCGTGTTAAAGTGTGCAATGTTTAAAAATCTTGTTGAAGAATATGTTTTTTTAAACTGTTATTTACTGATGCACTGTTTGTCAAAGCAGTCAGCCGTAACCTGTGCTTACTTGTCGAAGAACGCGTCGGTGCGTCAAATACCACCATTCACAATGTTTCTATTAATATCTTAGCGACAGCACAGCGCAGAAACACAGTTCAAACACTCTGTGAATGTGCAGACGCTGCTCTATCGACCGCATGCTATCACCACTGTACACCATACTGTACATCCCGAGTTACCGGTGTATGTATAAGCTTTAGACACGCCTCCTCTGCCTCTCGCCGTGTCTCACTGGTGGATTCGCTTGTTTTTAGGACTCTGATAAAACTGTTTCAATCACCAACACAATTCCACACGAGTAAAGGGATGTTTTCACAAGAAATATAAAGATTTTCAGGGTTAGAGACAGATTATCTCTTCATAAAATGCTGTAGGTCACGTGGGCTGAGATTGTTCAACGTTTTGATATAAAACATGTGGGCAATAAATTATAATACAAGTGCTTTAAAGACGAATCCTTAGACCCCAAAGGGTTAAACAGGAATAGACTTTGTTGGATGCTTCTGGAATTCCCGAGTAGAATTGAATCCCATGCTGAAGGTGGATAGCCGTCTTAATTGAAAAGTTTCCTGGAGTGACCTTGAAGAAGCTGTAGCTGTTTGTTGTTGCTGACTGGATAAAGCCACTTTCACGAATGAACGGAGAATCGGGTCCCGGACATTTTCCGGATTCGCCCTTTCGCACGTGTAGTGTCACAGCTGGAGATTTTCCATGCCAGGTGCTTTCTCACAGCTGGAGATATTTCACATGGTCCGGGCGTGGCAGGAATATTCTGAAACATTAGTGGATCTACGTTTACACGTGCGCTTGGGCGGCAGGGTAAAGTCTGGGTAATGTCCGGCACGACATTTGCGTTCACACATACAGCTCCCCCCGGTTAGTGTCAGGAAAATGTGGGGGTTACCGTGGGTTACGATGCGTGCGTGAAAAGGGATTAACTGATTGATCTTGTTGAAAGGAGGATATCTGGGGGGAGGAATGTGGTGGAGGGGTAATGGACATACTGAGTGAGGTTTAATTGCAACAGGGTGGTTCTCAGTGTCTGCTGAATGAGTTTTAATCACCCCAGGGTAACTCGCGGAGTGGGAAAGGTGAGTTTTAGAGCTGAGGGTAAACATCTCACTCTTTAAAACTTTATTTCTGCTGCAGTTTCACTCAAAAGAACCATTTCATTGTTCAGTGGCTTCTTTTAATTGTCATAGCTTTATATATAAACTTTCCAGTGAGTGCAGTGTGTTGGGCACGTGGAAAGATGTGCTGTGTCGGGGTTTGTGTGTGTGTGTGTGTGTGTGTGTGTGTATATCGTTCAGCGATGTGTAGAGTTCCAGCTGGAGTCCAGCAGAGTAATTAGGGCTTTCACAGTGCTGCCAGGAACACTGTTCTCCTGCTCCAGAGCCTGCGTCTGTTTACTCTGTCAAATCTTCACTTTCTTCCTCGGGTCCGACAGTGAGGATCTTGGAGAACGCGGCTGCCACGGTTCCTCTCTGAGTTGGAGAGGAATTTGCGGTTAGAAACGTCTCTCTCTATTTCATCATTTCCAACAA